>NW_003020059.1:525500-602900 GCF_000006335.3 Candida tropicalis MYA-3404 | reverse complement strand
ATTTTCCTTTTCCCGAGTTGATGACTTCTCTGCTAGGATTGAAATCTTGGCAAATAATTTAATCATTAAATCATCCATTTTATCCAATTTTGTTTCCAAATCCTTAACCTTAGTGTCTCTTTCTCTGAAGGCTTGTAATAATTTCTCCATTTGATTCAAGGTAGCTTCCTCCTGATTTTGGTTTGTTTCTTCGATCAATCTGGTGTCGTCATCCAATTGATCTTCATCATAAGTTCTTCTGTAATGGTTAAATCCTGACATCTTAATTTTAGTAATTGGTTCGAAATTGATTCTGGTGTAGTTTTAATCTCTGAGTAATGTTTTTGACTATAGTCCTAATGAACCCTGACTTCTCGATGAATTACTCGTCCTAAGTCATATTCTCCTATTATATACTTCCAGTTACATTTTTCACCATTTAATAGTAAACTATAGATGAAATATCCGTTTTAGGTAATATTCCACTAATTATAAGTCAACCTGCAGGGAAATTTTCTTCTCAAATAAATTCGACCAATCAAAGGTCTCTTTTTTTTTATCAAATACTTGATCAATTTGTTGTCAAGTCAATCCAAGTGGGAATTTTATCCACAAAACTTGGTCAATTTAAGATCGGCATTCCTTAAAAGGATTCCATGTAAAACAAACGGTCCCGAAGTAATTAAAAGGTTTGCATTCCTCTGTTCTTATTGGTCAGACATCTTGGCTTAAATTATTCCCAAATAATTGATGAATCCAATGTTGAAACTTGATGTAACACCTTACTTCCAAATGACCAATTATCCATAAGCTGTAGTAATTTTATAGAAGTCCTAAGCTCCCAGTCTATTGAGTGATCCAGTAGAAGGTGAAGGAGTTATCTTGTAGTCCCTTGATCCTAAGCCAAGTCTACTCACCTCTCTTCTTAGCTCCAGGTAGTTATAACTTTATCGTATGGCCATACTTGTTAAAACCTGACTAAATACTTCTAGCTCAACTCTCACTGATTACTTTCAGCAGCATCTTGTGTTCCTATGACACCTCAATGTCCTTTATGGAAATGATCTTCGTTTAATTACGATTAGACTTTTTATAATCCCGCATTGCCCATATAGCTTTCTTTGTAGTTATGGTGCTAGTTGTTTGAAATATCCATCAAGATATTCACTAAGTTCGTTCGTTCCTGCTAGGGACCACCAAAATTCCTGTCACACAGTAAAACCCTAAACTGTTAAGTGATCCAAGGAAATGCAACTAACGCAGTTATTAATATAACGTAAGTTGAACAATAATCAGCGGTGGCAAAAGGGTTTCTGATAAAGCAAATGATACCAACTACGGGAATGAATGTTACTTTAAGCTAGTTGTTATAATGAACCTTCACTTAAGTTAAGTCTAAATCTAGTAAATCGTATAATCAGATAATTACTCTTAAACGTCGATACTCTATAAAAGTCATATATAAGAATAATCTGTTTTTCTCTTCACTTAAATAGTTTCTCTAACTAATGCTCCTGCATATAGTCATCTCACGTTATTGCCACTAATTTGTCAATTCAACAAATTCCAACTAATTTATCTTAATGTTACTTTAGTTAAATAACCACCATAATTCATAACTTGTCGAGTTCTAACAATTTAGGATTGTTCGACTCGTTGTCACAGATTTGTAACAAACACAATAACTTTACGTCAAGTGCAGTTACCCTGTGACATATGGTCAGTTCACCCTCCCTTTTTGTGTTTGATACCTGCGTCTGTGTCTGTGTTTCAATCCCACACCCTTAGAAAAAACTTTTGCAACAGCCGAAAATACAGGAGCAAATTACCCGACAAAGTGTAGGGAACCACCACAAGAAAGTACCCAAAATTTGATTTCAAGCAAGAGATTGGTGAAGGAAAATGATGCAGTATAAATAGCTACTTCTAATTGCTGAGCTGGCATTTGGTATTGTTGGTCTCCACTAAGAGGTTCTTGTGTGTTGCAATTGACACTAACACACATATGAGTACTCCAACTAGACAGCACACAACATTTTACAACACCATAATAGAGACACACACGTCCATTGTGTCTCCTTTTGTCCTCCAGCAACCGTAACCAGGTGCTAATCTGTAATTGGTTCATTTAGAGGAAATTCCGCGATGGTCGTGCAAAGTGGTGAATTTGTGTTTTGGTAGCACCACTAAGTTGTCTACTGCTAACAGTACAGGACCACAGATGCCTGGAGACAACGTGAAATGATAATGGAAACGTATACGCTGAACTTAGTGTGAGTTAATTTTGCTACGTGTTACATTGTAGTTACTAGATATGTGTGTGTTCTATTTGTTGTGTATTTTCTGTATAAATTTGCAGCAAAACACCATCAAAATTTCCCATCAGTTTATATTTTGAAAATTAGTGTACTTGCAAATTACGTTCATATAATACGAACTGAAGTGAGGAATAGAGTATAGAAACAGTGTGAGATACGATCATACCATAAATAGAACCAGCATACCAGAAAACACGTCAACTAGCTGGATAACAAATAAATTTACTAGTGCATATCAAAGTGTTTCGCAGTGTAACAAAAAAAATGAACAACAAGCATAACAAATATCGAGCATAACAAATAAATGCCATATCAAATAAATCAGCATACCAAATATCGGGCATAACAAACACACAGCATAACAAATATAGAGCATGACAAACAAATGACATATCAAATAAATAGCATAACAAACAAATGACATATCAAATAAATAACATAACAAATAAATGTCATATCAAATAATATACATAACAAATAAACAACATATCAAAATAGTCAACGTATCAAAATAATTAGCGTATCAAATAATCAGCATATCAAATAATCAGCATATCGAAATAACTAGCATATCGAAATAGCTAGCATATCGAAATAATCAGCATAACAAAAACACCTTTGCTATGCCAGGAGTTTGATATGATAGAACACAAAGATCTTTTTGTTATGCAGCTGCCCCACTCTTTTTTTGTTATTCCAGTAGTTGAGCGCTTTTATGTTATTCTTCGTTAATGATATGCTCCTCCTTGAAGGGGAAGCCAGGCTTTGTGATCTATATGTAAGACCCTTTCTAACGATATGACCCGATACTTTCGCACTTCCGGGTCAGCAGTGTTCCGATATCCTACGTAATAACTCTCATATTTGAATAACAGCATTCTAAGTCTTATTCAGTCTCCATATGACTATACAAATATCTTTGCTGTGTTTGGCACTAGTTTCCACACATACAATTAGTTGTAGAATTTTGCGACACGGAAAAAGAGCGACTGTCGTGCGACTTTCTGATATCTCCGTTTTTACTTTTACTTTTCCTTTTCCGCAATGTCGCGTGGTAGCTAAAATGTGTGTTCCGACATTACTTGAGTGTCAAACTTTTTCTGTCAAAAATGTCTGATATCGGATAAACCTTAAAATGTCGCCTGTCATATGTGTCGCATGGGTACACATGTCGTAGGTAACAGCGACACGAGATACGCGACATGATAGATGCGACATGGTACATCCGACATGATATGCGCGACATGATAGATGCGACACGCAGCATTCAACTTGCGACAAAGGGTGCAAACGACATTTCATAGTGGAATAGACACCAACAATGACAATACCCAAGTTACTTGCAAAGACCATGAGATGACACTGATAGTGATCTATTTTGGTGTATGATGCTCTTAAGAACGTTAGTTGTGCCATTACCACCAATATAGTGAATTAAAGTTTGATATAATGTATGAAGAAACACTGGCATTGTACGTTGCATGTGTGTTGGTAGAATAGCAGAACGTGTGTTATCAAAAGGGCAGCCGATATACTAGGATCACACAATGGATAGCTGTATATACGTCTGCTTTATCATATGGTATTGTATGTAAACTTATACAGAAATAGATTTGGTAATTATTATGTCTAGTACTAATCACAGAGTCGTTGCTACAGCTTCTGTAGCTGCTACAACTGTTGCTATCACAGGTTATGACAACTCCATTAGTATTATAGGTTGTGGATCTTGAAAGTAGCTAATAAAGTACACCAATGGTATGTTTAATGTGTGGAATATTTGTCTTTATTTCACGCTTTAGTCCTGGTATCCTATCTATTAGTCTACATGTTGGCTATAGTCAATCTATTACCCTACTATCCATCAATTGAAGCCGTGGATGACTTGATAATGCATTGATAATTAAAGGGAAATTGACACCTTGAATTCATGATCTTACCAAACATATATGACTGCCTGGTCAGTCAGATTGAGGAGCGGTACTCCTACAATGATTTGGCAATTACCAGGCTATCAAGTGGACACCTCTGTCAAACATTGACTTACTCCCCATGCTAAGCACTTCCGACCGTCGACACATAGTTCCGGTCATACCCCAAGTCCCTTGATGATTGAACTTTAGGAAAGCTTGCAACAAGATGACGCATTCAGGGTCGGTGAATCACAAAACTCTAGATACAATCACCGGGCATATCATATATGATCCAGCCCAGCATAACATACAGGGTTCAGTGGGCATACCATAAAATGTTGGAAGAAGCATAACAAATAAAATTCAGCAGAGCATAACAAAAAACATTCGAAGAGGCATATCAAATTAGTTTCGGCCGAGCATAACAAATAGGGACCACCAAGCATAACAAATAGGGTCCACTGAGCATATCAAATAGGGACCACCAAGCATACCAAAAATATATTCACCCGAGCATATCAAATTAGCTTTACCCGAGCATACCAAATAAACATTGAGCCGAGCATAGCAAACTAATAAAGACCGAGCATAACAAACTAATTTCGGCCGAGCATATCAAATTGGTTTCACCCGAGCATATCAAACAGATTTGGGCCGAGCATAACAAGTAAACAGGTCCGAAGCATAACATAAAACTCATGAAGAAGCATACCAAACAAGACGTTGGCATACCAAAGAATAATGTATGGGGCATACCAAAAGAAAAGCTTAGTCAAAAATGACACAAAACCAATCACCACGTGACTCCATGGGCAAACCGAAACTGAGATCCGGAAACTTGTAAAGAGGGCTCTATGGCATAGTTGCCATACAGCAGACTCCCTCATCTGTTAAAGCGATCCAAAGAGATGCGAATATTTTGTTTTTTTTCCGTTTACTAATAATAGTTTCTCTGGCTGATGTCCCGGCTTGTAGTTAACACATTGAGAACAAACGAAACACATTTAAGACTTTTGCAGTCGAACCATGTTCCAGGTTATGTTACTAAAGAGTCAGCTTCTTTGAATTAAGTCATTCTACATTTGAAAGTCTATACAGTCTATTTAGTCACTACTGAAATACTTTGACACCCCACGTACCGGATATGGTGTATCTTCATTATTAGTATTTCTAAAACTGATATCGTCTAATAGTTCATCAAAGACACCATCGTTGACAGGGTACACTTCAGATCTAGACGCTACAACTTCTTTGGAGCCGTCTTTGTTTTGTTCCTCTGGAATGGAATCGTTGTCCCGATACGTCATCTGATTGGAGAAACCTGCTGATTCGACTAATGGCGTGGAAAGCTCCTCGGTAGAGTTCATGAAGGGGTTAACCAACTGGGAATTCCCGAGCTTCCAAGACAGAACTTGGTCACTTTGTGAAGCTAATTCATTGCCCTGTTGTGTAAGACTATAATCAGATTTCTGGTACTCTTGCATGTAGGTCTTTTCTAGTGGTTGAATTGGGTACAGTTCAAGAACTGTTTTTCCATCTTCCTCATCCGCATGTTCAAACCCTTCTTCCATATTCATGTTGTCAAGTATCAACGGAGGTGGCTGCTTTCTTTTTGGATGATATTCTAGATTATCTGTAAATGATCTCTCAGGCAACTTTCCAATATTGTTCTTGGAGGTAGTCTCCTGGTATGGCAAACTGTTGGATCTAATATTGTTATGTCGAGGAGCAGATGGAGTAACCGAACTTTGGCTCTCAATGGATTTCAATCTAGGTTTATAATTTGCAAAGTCTTGTTGGTAGGTGCGTTCAACCTTGTTTGCATGGGTATCCACATTTGAATATGTCAAATTTTGACCGTTATATCTATCTCTCAATTCACTCAACCTCTTGCTTGCGATGTTTGGCTGGTCGTTGATAGGAGAGTACACATGTTCCTCCTTTTGGTTACCATATTGAACCCCCAAGTCATGTGTCGAATCAGACCTGTTCTTCATATTACCCAACGGGATAATGGATTCCTTTGTAGAGTAGTCTTGAGTAGTGGTTCGGTAAAAGGTTTTCGAGTAGTCGTTGTAATTTGGAGGATTTTCTCCCAACACCGGCAATTTGGCAATTCTCTCTTCTGATAGAATACCTTGTTCCAACAACACTGTCTTCGATTTATGGTTCAAACGGACAGCATTCTCAATGTGATCATTCACTATGCTACAACAGTAGTCCTTGAATGAATTGTAGTTGTCCTTTTTCAATTGAACTTTCAATGGAACATAGCAGATCATGCCAAACAAAAATCGAAAGAAAAAGATGGCATAGATGAACACCGACAAGCACATGAAGCTAAGAATAATAGACAAGTACAAGTTGGTCTTTGCGATGTCTTCAATGTTCTGGAGAATGTTATTGTTCAACTCACCACCAGTGGCATAGTATCGTAGCGTCAAAACATTGATGACTTGACGCGGAGTATCAGCAACAAGTATCTGGAGAGCGTTGTCCAACTCGTAGTAAGTTAGAAAGCAGCACCAATCAAAAAAGCTTCCTTCGTTGATGTTGTTCAACAAGCAAAAGTAATCATAGCTCCTGATAGAATACACCTTCTTGGCAATGGAATTCAAATAGACCAATGCTATGTTCTTCGTCCTCAAGATATGAATCGCCCACATCCAATGGTAGAATAACAACACAAACTGAAATATTATACAGCCGGTGAAGATCCATTTGGCAATGGCGTATGCATAGGGTTTGTAGTCATCTGTGGCCCATTTGTGGAAGACTAAGATGTTTAGACAGGAATATACATCAGTGGCCAACAATGCAAACGACAAGAAAACCAATGTCCACATGTAAAAATACCAGAAGAGCGTGGAGCAGTTATAGTTTCTGAAGTTGTTGACCTTGATAACATCAAAAGTGGATACATCCAACTGGTACTTCTGGATCTCCTTTTCCGTATTAAAGTGTTCTTTCCTCGTTGTAGATAGGTGACTATATCGTTTGTTACTCATTATCAGTATGTGTATATAGTTATATATATAGTAAAGAACTAGCTATTGGCTTGTATGGATGTCCTGTCTCCACGAACTCTGGTGATCTTCTTCTAGTATTCAAAAGAGTGTGTCTTTGATTTGAAGTTTTTGCGGTGCCGTGTCTGCAGATTTAAAGTTTGCTGAAAGGGAGGAGGAAAAAAAAGTTAAAAAAAAAAAACAAACAAGAAACAGAATACGATGTGAGATTTCTTACAATTTAGCAAAACAAAAAACATTGGGGTTGCATCATTATTTCTATGAAATAGTATGAAAGGTGTAATTTTATTTGGATATACAAACTTACGTAATGATGCACAGATTAAGTAAGCAACCGTGATGTCAAATAGGAAGTAGTCAGTGTGTAATTGCTACTATTCTATTAAATACATTGGGTTTATTTTCAGTTGTTAAAAATAGATTTGGTGCTGAAGATTTACGAAGAATCTCGAATGCACAATCATTGTGGACGAATGCAAATGTTACCAACAACAAAACAAAGGAATGACAGTAACACCACCTCAAGCAATTTCAAATTGCTTCCTATAAAGGATATATGTTACTGTTTTCAACTTACATGTTAGCCCTAATAGCAGAGTTTCCAACATTAATTAGACGATACGGAACTTTGCACAACGGAAAAGCTTATTTTTTTTTTTAATTCGTTAGAGATTGAGAATTTTGTATTAGATGAAACTCAACTGAAACACATAAAATAAACTTGTTTCTTACAAAGTAAAACAACAAGGCATCCAATTATCTGGTATCTATTATAGGTACCATAATTTTCTAGGCCTGTAGATAGGAAAACTTGTGTTTTTACTTGTAGCTGTCTGTCAAAGCTAGTGCCAAAAAAATCCCAATTCTTGAGAAACACATTAGCAGAAATATATACAGTTCTATTCAGCACTTTTTTAATACAACAGGGTTTTCAGGTCACCAGGTTTGATCCCATACTAATAGGTTCTACTTGATTCTTATTTGCGTTAGAAGAATCAGGCACAAAATGGATCATAATTACGCGTCAAATCGTCGAGTGATTACATAAGCCAAACGCGCGCCGTTTTTTTGGCGACTAAAAAAAAAAGAAAATCTTTTTTTAGTTAATAAACATTGGGTTCACTATTCTTTCAGAAGGATCATACTTAGATGTCAACAGTCGATACAGTTACAACTACTTCAAGTGTATTGAAGAGAAAAATAGAAGAGGTAGACCCAGAATTGGATGAAGAGTCAGAGGAGCTAATCTCATCCAATAAACGGTCCAGAGATACATGGGCCCCAGTTTCAGTCACTACAATTAACGATCCCTTCAAATTCATCACCTCGACCTATATTTCAGAAGTACCAGAAAGTATTGTTGCCAATGACTCTGAACCTATTGTACTTGGTGTTGACGAAGCTGGCAGAGGGCCAGTGTTGGGTCCAATGGTGTATGGTGTTGCGTACGCTTTGGAGTCTTTTCTGGACGGATTACAAAAGAAGTATGGCTTTGCAGATTCAAAAGTACTCACTGAATCCAAAAGAGAAGAACTATTTCGACTTATTGAAGAAAGCTCAGACAATGAAAAGGGGTTGAGCAAGGTTATTGGCTGGGCGACGACATCAATGACAGCTCGAGACATTTCTAGTGGCATGCTACAATCTTCCGGCAAGGGAGCCTACAACTTGAATAGTCAGGCTCACGATGTCACAATTAACTTAATTAAACAGGTTTTGAAAAAGGGTGTTAAAATTTCAAAGATATTTGTCGACACAGTCGGCCCACCAGCAACGTACCAAGCTAAATTGAAAGGTATATTTCCAGATATTGAGATCACTGTTGCGAAGAAAGCAGATAGTATTTATCCGATAGTTAGTGCAGCTTCTGTGGTGGCTAAAGTGACAAGAGACAAAAATATTGCTTATTACAATAATCATCTTGATATTCTCAAGGGTCACAAGTTGGGTTCTGGATACCCAAGCGACCCAAACACTAAGACATGGCTAAATTCAAATGTTGATAGCATTTTTGGGTGGTGTTTTGGGTTTGCAAGGTTCTCATGGGCCACAGCCAAAGACGCATTGATCAATAACGGAGCTGCTACAGTCGTTTACGCTGATGATGTTAAAAAGGACAGTGGTTATAAGGATGTATCCTCCATGATTGCAAATAGAAAAGGCGATGAAAGTCGATTATCCAAAAAATACTTCAATAGTGACAACATAGATTTAATATAGATAGTAATATAAAATCTGAAGTCTGTGTGAAGACCTTACTGTTTTTGGAATAATCCCATGATCGCTAGACAACACTATGACTTATTCCAACAATGTACTTCAAGATTTGATTTATTGTACAATGTGGTTCTTTTTTTTTTTTGCATGTTGGGTAGTGTGTAAATTTCAATTTACGGAGATGTACAGCCGAAAACACACGCTTACCAGAAGCGATACATTGCGGACAAGATCAATCCATCAGAACGAAGAGGGAAGAACAAAACCTAGAAAAAAATTCTTTTTCTAAAAAAAAAATTCACCAAAACCCAAAAAAAAACCCACCAATACACCTTGGAAATCTTTTGGATTCGTTTTATTTTTTTTTTGTTTGAAAATTTTAATCAATTGGAATTCTCTTTAGTTAATTTGCTGTTCCTGTTCTGTTTTCGAAATATATTTTAAAAACGGACTGAATTATAAAATAAAGAATCCATTTCTTATCTATTCCACGCTTCAATTTCCAATGTCTGCTTTATTTACAGTTTCTAGATCAGTAATGGCAACCCGTGCCATTGCTCCAAAAGTTAACACTTCTTCATTTTTGAACTTAGCTAGATTGTATTCTTCTGGTAAGTTTCCACCACACACTGTCATCCACATGCCAGCCTTGTCCCCAACCATGACACAAGGTAATATTCAATCTTGGGCTAAAAAGGTTGGTGATGAATTAGCCCCAGGTGAACCAATTGCCGAAATCGAAACCGATAAAGCCTCTATGGATTTTGAATTCCAAGAAGAAGGTTATTTGGCTAAAATCTTGATGGATGCTGGTTCTAAAGAAGTTCCAGTTGGTCAACCAATTGCTGTCTATGTTGAAGATGCCAGCGAAGTTTCTGCATTTGAAAACTTTACTGCTGCTGATGCCGGTGAAGCTCCACAAGGTGCTGCTCCAGCTGAAAGCGAAGCTCCAAAAAAAGAAGAAGAATCTAAATCAGCCAAAGAATCACCAGCTGCTGCTTCCACATCAAGCTCAGCTGCCTCAAAACAAGCCCCAACTGATAGAATTTTTGCCTCTCCATTGGCTAAGACCATTGCTTTGGAAAAGGGTATTTCTTTGAAGGGTGTTAAAGGTTCAGGTCCACACGGAAGAATTACTGCTAAGGACATTGAAGGTCTCGAATCTAAGCCTGCTGCTGCTGCTACCACCCCAGCTGCTGCTCCAGCTCCAGGTGCTACATACGAAGACATTCCAATCACCTCTATGAGAAAGACCATTGCCAGCAGATTGTTGCAATCCACTCAACAATCTCCATCTTACATCATCCAATCCCAAATTTCTGTTTCTAAATTATTGAAATTGCGTGCTTCCTTAAACTCCACTGCTGAAGATAGATACAAATTGTCCATCAACGATTTGTTGATCAAGGCTATTGCCAGAACCTGTGTTAGAGTTCCAGAAGTTAACTCTGCTTGGTTGGGCGAACAAGGTGTTATCAGACAATATAAGAATGTTGATGTTTCTGTAGCTGTTGCCACACCAACTGGTTTAATTACACCAATTGTTTTCAATGCTGAATCTAAAGGTTTGGCTGATATTTCAAACCAAGTTAAGGACTTGGGTAAGAGAGCCAAGATCGGAAAATTGGCTCCAGAAGAATTCCAAGGTGGTACCATTTGTATTTCCAACTTGGGTATGAACAATGCTGTTACAGCCTTCACTTCAATTATTAACCCACCACAATCTGCCATTCTTGCTATTGGTACTACTGAAAAGAAAGCTGTTCCAAGTGAAGTCAATGAACAAGGATTCGTTTTCGACGATGTCATTACTATTACTGGTACCTTTGATCACAGAGTTATCGATGGTGCTTTGGGTGGTGAATGGATGAAGGAATTGAAGAGAATTGTTGAAAACCCATTGGAATTGTTGATCTAATTGAAAGAATAGTTGCGAAACAAAATCATGTATACTTATCTATATAACTTAAATATATAAAAACAAAAAGGTCAACAGGGAGGAATACTCTAAATAATGCGTATAATCTCGGAATTTTATGAATAATCATTATTGTAATTCAGTATCCATATTTTAATAGATTAATGAATCAATGTAGTAGTTGACAAAGATTGCGTGTTGTGACAAACGATGCAACACGTTGTTTGACGTACAATCTGGTGAGTAACTTCAGAAGAAAAAAAAAAAAAGGGAAAAAGGAAGACACCAGACCCATACATTGACACTGCGACGAAGTAAAAAAAAAAAAAAAGAAAAAAAAAATTCAATTGTTTACTGTACTTGACTCTTTTTGAAATCATAGCCACCTACACTAAAATAATGACAATAGAAACTATTTATATCGCTAGACATGGGTACAGATCAAACTGGTTACCTCCACCTCATCCTGAACCATTAACTGGAATTGATAGTGACCCTCCATTAGCTGCACATGGTGTTGAACAAGCAAAACAATTAGGTGCTTATCTTGAATCTTTACCAAGCAATGAAAAACCACAATTCATTATTGCTTCACCCTTTTATCGTTGTATAGAAACAGCTAAACCAGTTTCAGAGAAATTGGATGTGAAAATTGCCATTGATCGAGGAGTAGGGGAATGGTTTCGTAAAAATAGACCAACCAAACCAATTCCAGCTGATTATAAACAATTGAATGAGTTCTTTGGTACTGTTTTAATTGACGAGGATAAATGGCCAAGAGATAATTTGAATGTTATACCAAATGTTGATGGGGAAACAGAGGAAGAAATTTTCGAAAGAAGTCAAGAATTCTGGAAGCGTTTCATACCAACTTTTGAAGAAAGATATCCTGAAATTGATACGATATTGATTGTTACTCATGCTGCAACTAAGATTGCTTTAGCCTCAGCCCTTTTAGGATTGAGCTCAGTATTTGATTATATTGATGACAAACAGACTTTGATACGTGCTGGTTCTTGTTCTTTATCAAAATTCATTAAAAGCAACAATGATGATAGTAATAAATGGAAGATTGTTATGAATGGTAACTGTGAGTTCTTAACTAAGGGAGAAGAGATGAACTGGGACTTCCGACAAGGTGTTGAAGCTGGTTCAGCAGAAGACATAGCAAGAAGAAAAGCAATAGATCAAGCATTGGCAGAACAACAACAACAACAACAACAAAAACAAGCCAAAGAGAATGCACCAATTACTGACTTGGCCACTGGATCAGAAGTTGATGGAAATGAAGAGGAATTTGAAGTACGTAAGAGCATTATCTGATATATTAACAAAGACTTAAATAGAAAATTGCCGAGACACACGACAAACGAAATATAGATATAGACAGTTATTTTGGTCTTTTTTTTTTCACTATTTTCTTTATTTATTTATATTTTTTTTTATCTTGGTTTCAATGTATTGAATGAGTCCTTCGGCAGTTTGTATTTATTGTTTTACGAAAAAGAATAGTATACTAACATTACTAGACATTTTACGTTACTATAGATTTACCATTGTCAAATATCAAGGCAGATAATGAAGATGATTCACTGTTGAAGCCAGGACAAGCTCCCAAAGCCAAGAATACGGTAATAAAACCGTCTGCACAACTTCAATTTACTGATTTGAAGGAAACTCATCCATTGGTCAAGATATCAAATAATGTATCTCAGAAATCAGCTACTCATGGAACACAAAGTCGCTCAAGAGTAATCGATAATTCTGTACTTATAGATAGGAGGATTTTCGAAACAAATTGGAATAGACTACAAGGATCAGAGTTGATATTCGATGAAAATGGAAAGTTCATTGGTAGTGTCAAAGAGCATTTAGTTTGTAATAGAAACACCAATTTCACGTTGAAGGAAGAAACTGAAGTTGTTAATACTGAAGAGTTGGAAGATATAGAGAAAGAAAATCAAAGTTCATCACAGCAAGAACACCAACAGTTTAGAACTCAATTTCTAAAAAGATCTATTCTTAAAGCACGGAAAAGAGGAACTGAAACACCATCTAACTAGTTCTTTTATTATCTATAAATACAACAAATGTATAGACACTATTTTATATTTATCTATTTCTTGGAAGTGACTACTCTTTGTATGTGGTCCATGTACAGTTGTAAGCTAACATCATCCGTAAACACATCATTTCGATCTCCAGTTCCGTAAAAATGGTTCACATTAGTTGCATAACTGGTACTTGGATTCAATTTGGCCATCAAAAATCTTGCTTGTGAACCCCCTTCATCACAATCAATAAATCTAGGCAATGGGAATCTATCCATCAACAACAACATGGCTTCCTTTTTCGGGGATTCCAAGAAATCTTTAAAATATTCATATTCAGCTTGTTCGTGATAACCAGCCTTTCTCCATTCAGCAACTTGTGCACCATGATAGATTAATATTTGGAAAAAAGTGTCTAATAACAAGATCTTTGAACTTCCCAAACTCAAAGAGTCCAATAAAACAGGTTCGGGTTCGTCCAATGTCGCTCCAGTTGCTTCATCCACAACTGATCCCCAGGTGTTAATGTCGTATGACAACAAAGTAGGCTGTATCATTAACAATGAATTGGAAGTGTCCTCATGCATGAATATATGTCGAACATAACTGGTTTCATCAGGAGAGCTGTTGAAAACATTGATAAATGGAGAGCGTCGCAAGTGGTAAATGAATTGGGGAAACAAGGAATATGTCTGGGCTAATCTAAATGACTCAAGTATTCCACTAGTGTATACGGCGTATCTCGTGCAAAAATCAATAAGAGTCTGATCCAATTGTTTAACAATTATGGAGTCTTTGGTTACCTTTGTATGACCCGGTTGTAGCTTATTGATTGAGTCACGTGCTACTAAAACAATTGCTGCTTCTTGGTCGAAACCCAATTCTAGATTAATCTGGTCAGAATCAGCAATGATATTCACGGCAATCGTTGTAACTCTCAATCTCATTTCGCCTGAAGGATGTTGATAATGAAAAAGGAATTGAATGGTTGTCATTGTGTTTAAACTGTCCTGTTTCTCAAAGTATAAAGCATACGTTGAGTGTGGATTCACATTGCACAACTTCCAACAGTTAGTTTTACCTTCACCAGTTATATTGCTACTGATCATTCGTTCATTTGCAGGTGTTGTTTTATTAAAGGGCAAAGGAGTTGCGTTCCCAATCAAGCCTTCAATTTTAAATCAACACCAGTTTTTACCTCTAGAGTAGCATTGAACCCCATATCCAAGTATTCACCAGCATCAGCATTTTGTTCCTCATTGCCTTCAACGCTTTCCAGTTTCTTGAAAAATTTGACAAAACTTTGCTTAAAAATTGCCGTACTAAAGGAATCACTAAGCACTACACTACCTCCTGTTTTGTAGCATACCTCGTCCATTTCGTACAACCCAACTTGATCGTAGCTTCCAATGAAGAAATCACAACTAATACCAAGAGAAACAAGTGTCTTGGTGACTTGTTCGTAAAACAATTTGGCATGTTTGAATAAAGACATGTTGCTTTTGGCTACACTTGAAGTCGAAGGTGCGTGAATTGTGGTGGTTTGTGATTTTATAATATCATGGTGTGATCTTAAAGGTTCCTTCAACAAAGAGTCAACAATCTTACCTGGACCCAAAGTACAAACACCAGCAATAAAAACCATCAAATGGCCACCAGTAGCATGATGCTGACTACCTAAGATTGTCTTCAATAACAAAGATGCAATATTTATTGCTGACCCGGTAGCTCTTTCAGGACGTTGACTGTACTCATTATGAGGAAAGTGATCCACCACCAATGATTCTATAATATTTGTCAATTGATACTCAGCAATAGTGACTGGTTGTAAGAATCGTTTACCAACATTTCCAATCAATTGTTCATATCCACTGTCATTTGAACCCTTTGAATTGGCAACACTTAAACCACTACTGATCAAGCCAAGGGATGATTGCAATTTTTCCAATGTATATTGCTTGTTACCATTGAAAGTATACGACAAATTATCGTTACTACTTAAATCGTGTATCTTCACATGTTTTCCAAAAGAAATGAACCCAACCAAAGCATTTTCTGGTAAAAGACTCAAGGAAAGAGTCAAACTTTCTTTGAGTTGCTGGAATGCCCCTTCAACATCGTCCCCTTCGAAAATAGTATCCACGACATAAAAAAATACTGGAGGTAAAGGAGCAAGTCTCCCAGTTTGATATTCAACAGTGGTGAACTCTTGGTTTAAGTTGAGTGGTAATGCCGGTTGGCCCTGTTCATCCACTAAAGCTGGAAGTTGATTTGTTGTACTACAAACCAGGCACGTCCAAACCCCACTATTGCATTGAACAAAGGGACTTAATACAGCTCTACATGATCGACAGCTGATAATGCTATTCTGGTCCAATAACGGTATTGGCGATTTATCATTCAATGGAGTGTATAATGCCCCCATAGGTATAACGTTTCTCTGGTGTTGCAACTTTGACTTTGGTAACGATGACCAGGAGAGTCTCACACCATCCTTGTCTTCTCTTCCTTCAAAATCCATGTTTTCACAGTAGAGTGTTTGAAGCGAGTTCTATATGGGTACGAATTCTTGTGAATGTTTATCGTAGTAATACCCAAATGTAATTGAAAACAAAGACGAAAAAAAAAAAAAATTTTTTTGGGTTGTTGCATTGGATTCTGATTCGACGCGTTAAAAAAAAACTTACAGAGGGTACAGACAAGCCCTTGACTGCTAAGTGATCCACTGGGAAAGCTACAGGCAATGTCCATAATTCACTGTAAGTTATGTACAAAGCATATTTGATTTCTGTGATGTATTAGTTACAGTACGTAAGACAGTTCTTTCTATCGTTAGTTGTTTACTTTCTCTTCACTGAGGTCGTGTCCATTGCCCCATGATCAGGGGCTCTATGTGTACGCATCCCTGTGCGTGTGTGGGCCAAAACTGTACAATTAAAAACAAGGCATTAAACTGGCTGCTATATGGGACTATGTGAGAACCACTTAGAATGAAAAAAATAATACAGGAAATAGAAAATTATTGGTCCCTGCCATGTACAGTACAGTCGTCAATTGAAAAAGAGCGGTTAGGTAATATGGAGATTTCTTTCTCACTAATGTCAAGAATATTAATCGTCATAGTATGAATTTTTCTTTACTCAGTGTGCAAATAATTTTGACAGTTTAATCCGAAAATTATGCATGAACTGGTGTGTAATACAATTGCAGATACTACATGTATCAAATGAAAATGTAGATTGTTCACATTATGCAAATACTTGATCCAAGAAAAGAAAGAAAGAAAGAAAAAAAAATTGAACAACTTGCTTAACTACCAAGTAAATCAAATTCAGATCTCATTCAAGGAACAAACATGTCATTTGATCTCCCTTTTTTTTGTCAGGTACATGGAATTTTGAAAGGATCAAAACTAGTGAATATTGGATATGATTTCCAACCCTTCATTATAAACAACATAAATGTAATCATAAGAGAAATTGGTAACAAGGTTTTGTGTGAAGCATTATGTTGTGATATTACATGGGTAACAAATGGAGATAACAATAGGTACCCTCCCCCAAAGAATCCCCCCCCTTTGAGAAATACGGCCTGGTTACTTCAAATGCGATAAGCACAATATATTCAATGTGCACTGCGTCTTGTAAAACAGACCAGCATAGAAGCATGTATACGTTCAAGTGTTCTTTTCTACTAATGGAAGGCATTACAGAGCATCAAGTCGGATGACATCTTTTCCTTGTTACGGGGGGGTATTCTTTTGTGAAGGACAATACTACACGTTCATGTTTCTACTGAGGTTGTAGTTGTACATCAACCACGAGGAACTTGACTGAAAGAAAGATAAGAAAAAGGAAAACCTCTTCTCAGGTGACAGACAGTATCATTGTTTAGCTAGTTTAATTTTAGATTTGGCTTGAAAGAATCCTTTTGTTTTGCTTAGTTTTGTTTTCTTAGTATCAACATTTTTTTCATCCATAAAACCTAGACCAATTTTTAACAAAGTTTAAAATTAATAATTATTAAAACAAAAGAATGAAAGGGTTGCTGTTCCTGAACTTTAGAACCACTTTGATTACTTAAAAGGGTTAAATTATCGTATGTCTAATAAAGTTTTAACATAACCTTAGTTGTCAGTCCAATTTAGCATTAATGCAAGTTTGTGTTGCACAAAAAGTGATAGTAAAAAAGAGAAAAAAAAAAGCCCCCCTTTTGATCCACAGAATAAATCAACAAGTCATTGAAAAAAGAAGAAGAAGTGAAAGTTTCAAGAGGTCACACACTCAAAACTCTCCATGATGTGACAAGCACATTGTGATTTTGAACAGGTTGTAAGCCCTATTTGACTTTTGGAAAATTTAACTCCTGCTGTTGTAATTATGGAGTGTTAGAAATGTTTTGGTTTCTTTTTCCTTTCTTTTCTGTTATTATTAGTTCTAGTTTTACATGCACAAATACGCAAAGTTGATTGGGAATTTATTTAGATTATCTGTCGTTCTGTACTTTTCCTGTTAGGCCCTGTGAGAGTAAATGCTAGGTGGGCAATACAACCCAAGGGGTTTTTATTTTTAAGGGAATTTTATTAACTTTTAGTTCAAATTCATATTCATAATCATGGTAATATTATTAATGGAATGTATTATCCTGTACAATACCGTGAAAGGTTAATTCGGCCTATTAACAACCAATAAAGAATATCTAGATACGTAACATTCCATAAACTGTATCGCGTTTGTTAATTGTTTTAATTTTGTTGAGACAAATGGTTCAACCGGGTGATGATCGACGGAGATATCTTGATTTGATTTTTTACACCCATTGTTCAGATTTACCCACTTCTCTATATTGTTATGTGCCCCTTCAATTACCTCCATTGATCACCTCTTTTTCCTTCCTGTCCCCCTTTTTTTGTTGACTAATTATCATTTGACGTGATTTGGCTATATATTTTTTTAGTTGTTTAAAGGGTAGAGACAGAAAATATCCACTTTAATTTCAACTTTGAAATCAGAAACAGTAGCTTATAATTTCTACAATAATACATGATATTTGTTACAAACATATATTATTAATACAAGATGAAAAGCCTAATTAAACTAAATAAATAAATAATAATAATTAAAAACAAAAAAGATCAACTTTTTGGTTTTCATTCATTATTCTTTGCTATTGTATCTATACTTGCTCTATAAATCTAAGCCGGTAGATTCGATTTCATCAAGTTTTGTTTGAAAATAGTAGCCCAGTTTTGGAATTTGAGGGGGGCTTGTGAACTTGTCGTGATTTATTATTCTGTCTTTCGGTGTTTCATAGATGTTGTTTGTGATACTTGTTATGGAATTATCGGAAGTAGACCCGGCCATTGGGGTATAGAATTCATCAAATGATTTTCGAGGTAACTTTATGTCTTTTAATATTTGTAAACTATCTTCAATCAAGTCTTGTAGTTCAAATTTAAGTTCGCAATCCTGCAAGTTGTTTACTTTTGACTCCATAGTAGCTAGTTTGTCCATAAGAACATTGTCCTCACGAGGCAGCACAAGCGAAAGTGTATCACCCTTTTGTCTTTTATGATTAATCGAAGGTGTGGATGGGGTAGGTAAATCATAATGATGCAAATCGTCACTGTCTGTGGAAGTGTACGATCTTTTCTTTGATGTGGAGGTATTCTTTGTTTTCCTTGTATAGGTGAAAGGTGATTGTAATTGTAATTGTAACATTGACATGATTGAATTGAATTGAAAGAAGTGATGATAGATAGATATAGAAGAAACAAGCAAATTATTAAAAAAAGAGGAAATATGGTTGAAAAAAAAAAACAGAAATTAGAATTGGAGAATATTAATCTTATTATATATACTATTGGAGAGATATACATTATTCTCTCTCATCCATAGCATTACCCTGAACTCCCTGATTTGTGTAATTAATTAATTAACTAATTATAATAATAATAATAATATCACACACGTTTGTGTCACTGCTTATGTAATCAGCATTTTAATAGCCCAAGAAAAAAACAACTATCATCATCAAGTTGCACAAACAAAATCAACTGCTTCAATTTTTTTTTTTTCTTTTTTTTTTTTTTTTTTCATCACCAAAAAAGTATATTAACATTCCCCTGGCCAACAATAATCAACAACCCAACAACAACTTTGACTATACAACTCTATTACACAGCAGTAATGACTCAGACCAGACCAAATAACTACTAAACGATGTCTGTATAGAAGAATACACGTCTGTTATCTTTGTATTAACAACTAATTAATTGTTGTAAGGGAACTGTTCCATGTTTCATTTACATGAACTAAAATTTAAATATAGAATTTCAGTGATTAAGTTTCATCTTTGCTTCATTGGATGTGTCCTTTTTCCATCACCACTAAAAGTCTATAAATAATACACATGTTTTAGGATACTTTTTGAAAATTTCAAGATGTGAATCATGAATTCTTCATCGCAATGAGATAATACGCGTATGTGATGAACAAGATGAAATAAGAACAAGAAATGATACACACGTTTAAACTCGCAAAACTGCTTTAGTATTCTTTCTTCATCTTATATGTAGTTGAAGTTAAATTTGAGTATACGTAATACAATATTGATTACGGAATCATTGTAAAGCCCCTCACGTAATAAACAATGATTAATATTAGACAAGGCTCTTGTTCTCCATTTCATTATGTAATGGTGATTTTATCCTTATTGCACTTTCTTCTCTCTCTTTTTTTTTTTGGTCTTTTCATTGATGAAGCATATGTTTGGATTAATGAGAAGCTCAAACCATGCATACAATAAGAAGGTAGCATGAAATAAAGACATTCCCTTTTTTTTTTCCTTGCTTTATTAGGAAATTTATTGCATTCTCTTAGTACATGAAATAGTTGTGGATAGAAGAATTTGCAATTTGTTGAAAAAGTGTACTGCAAAAGAAACTTTTTAGTGTCCCTTTCTTCATTGTAGTTGCTATTGTTCAACCTCCCAGCAAAATAATAAATACTGAGGATCAGAAATGGGTATCCCCTTTTCGTTCATACATAATATCAGCGATATTCAATGCCAAGTCATCTATTAATATCTTACCATGTCACAAACACACATAAGCATCATGATTTATACAGTTGATAAATTTCTAACTATAGAGCGACACGTGATAATAAACGAGTGGAATTATGCATGCATGCACTTTGTTGAAGAAAGGTAAAAAAAGTTTCTTCTGGGATAAATAAGACGCGTTCATGATCAAAAGATTTAACGATTAACATTCTCTTTGGTTGAATACTGCATTATTCATTTACATTACATTACAGTTTAATATTTTTACCTTATTTTTTTTTTGGATTGTAAATCCCCCTTTTTTTGATTCTTTGTAATGTATGCAGTGAATAAGGTGTGGTGGTGGTGGTGGTGGTGGTGGTGTTGTAAGCATTGTTGATTTATATTGCTGATTGTTCTCTAGCCCCACCACCTTCTCATTTTTACGTTCACCCTCATTTCCTTTCCTTTATAGGATTATTAGCCCATGTATGTCTTCCAATTAAAGTTCCAGCATTGTCTCCTTTCATTTAGTTCTATACATATTTTTGAGTTGATTTTTGATGTCTTTGTTTTCTCTGGTGCTCTTGTGGGTAGTGTTGTTGACACAATACTATACAACAAAGGGTTGTTGATTTCACCACAACCACAGAAACTCACTTTCTCTTTAGGTTATTCCCGTTATATCTTTAATTCACTATAATGACATCGGTTACCGCGTTCCATTCAAGGGTAGATTGGGCTTTTTTTCTTTTTGTTCAACAAATACAAATTCAACTATTACGTACTTGTGTTTTCTTTGCTCATTTCTTACGTTGATACTAAAACAATGTTAGATAAGAATTACTAAAATCAGGTCATTTAAACATTCCCCTAGCCGCTTAGTTTTGCTTCCTTTATTTTAGTTGAAGTCGCTTCGATATTTTAGATCAATTAGACTAAAAAAAAAAAAGAAGAAAAATTACGCCAACCTTAACTTGTCGAGCATGCAATTGAACACTAAATAAAGAACAAGAACAAAATTGATAATTAATCTAGGGTTTAGTATCTAACTCGTACCACGTGTTGAAGATTATTCATAACATATGTCGCACATTAATTGAAATTATTTTGGTCACGTATTATGAATTTAACGACACTGAAATCCAAGTAGAAATTTGATAACAGTTCTAGAAACAGGTTTCTTACCCTGAGCTCATATTGATATTCTCTCATGATCGTAGTGTATGCACAGTAAAATGCCCTTCATAAAAACGCGTCAAAATATTTGAAATTTTTTTCACAAGGATTTGTGCCAAAAAAATTGCAAAACTTTACTGCACAAAGAATTAGTTAATTAAATCAAGAAATTGATTATCACAGGAGATATTATGATCATACAAACTATAGCATTAGATACAATAGAACCAGTTTTGCTAGTGTTTTAATTTTGTTTCGTAGATATTCTAGAAAAATCCGCTGTTTCTTCGTGCATGGACCCAAATCGAAATCAAGCACACCATCAACATCACCAGTCGATAATTGACGTTACTAGAACTTAATCTGGATGAATGATATACCTAATTGATATTTAGTGAGCTTGAAGGATGATGTTGTGGTTTCTGATGTTTGTATAATTGCAATTCTGGTGACCAGTTTATCTTTCAGAATGCTAAAAAACTCAAAACAGACATGTGATTGGCTACCAGGCATCAGAATAAAATAGACAACTTGCCCAAAAATACCTCTAGTCGTATCAAAAAAAAAGTAGTTTAATCAATTAGATCTAATTCAAATAACCAGTCAATCCATCCAAATTTCTCGACTCGTGCAGATTTCCCACTTTATTCGGAATGTAGATACAGTTCACATGATCCTCACCCCGATTAGCAAATGACATAGCATTTTATTCAGAATGATTTTGGATGGCTATGAAACTATATCCTTCGTTCATGAAAACGTGAAAGAGGTCACGGTTCTACTCAAAACCATGCCTCTTAGCTAGTTTTGTTACCATGACTGTGAGTCGCCAAGTTGAAACGAGGAAAAAAAAAAATTTATAGCGTCCAATCTTGAAACTGAAACTCAATCACATTTCCTTCACCATTTGAGTTCACGAATAATGACTAGTCTGACAGAATATATGACACCACAGCCTACTACAGTTCAAGATGTATCACTGGTGATTAAAATTAAGGGTCAATTAGTAGATACTCACACTAGATGTAGCCACTATCACACGGATGTTGACGTCATTGCCATTAAGTTCCTATGTTGCCCCACATATTACTATTATCCATGTTTCAAATGCCATCAAGAATCAAATAACCATGAAGCCAAGAGGTATCCTATATCAACTACCAATGAAAAAGCTGTACTATGTGGTAATTGCTATCATGAAATGACGATTCAAGAGTATCTTGATTGTAACTACAGCTGTCCCGCATGTGAACACCCATTTAATCCTGGATGTAGAAACCACTACCAGTTGTATTTTCAGTAATAATATTTAAGATAGACTTGTATGTAATTATGTAATACATTCTGTGATTCAATGGTACACTGAAATTTTTGGACCAGTGTTATGTTAGAACGATCACCCAGAATTCAAAATGTGATGAGCTGCGGCTAACGTAGGATTGATTGAAAGTGACTTGGCATAGCCGGAATTTTGCGACAATCATGACAAACTTTATTGTAAGCAGAAACAGAATAAAAAGACAGAAAGTAAAAGCGAGAAAGAGAGAGAGAGCAAAAAAAAAAAAGGTGAACAAGATCACTTCAATTTAATTCAATTCAATTTAATTCAATTCAATCTGTTCTCTATAAAAACAACCTCGTTGTATTAACAAGAATTTCAATTTTTTTTTAAAAGTGATCATACACATCAGTGAAGAAACAAGTTTAGTATAATTTATTTGTCAGTTTCATTATAACCTATCGACTTCCAATCTTGCTTATCTGTTAAACGCCTTATTGTACTACACTCCTTCATACCAGCACTATTGTTTTATTAAATCAAATCATGTCAACTACAACAACTCCAGAATCACTTTCAATCCCTCTTCCAAAGACCTCAGTAATTATATCTAATTTAAATAAAGATGATTTCATTCAAAATGGAAGCGATACACTGAGCTTACTAATTGCATCAAAGAAGTTATCATTGGCTGATCAGATTAAATTATTGACTTTGTACTATGAAGATGATATGACTGGGAAAATCACCCATTGGTCAAATCTACCATTTCTTGGAAGAATAGTTATTATATTCAAAGAGGAACTGACTGCTGAAAAGGTCTACAATTACCTTTCTGGTGAACTACAAAAACATACAGAGTTGAGTTATGTGAAACCTCATTTACAAGAGAATTTATTAACTAGAAGTAAATCCAATGATAACTTAATAGAGGGAGAACATTTGAATGTTAAAAAGAGTTTAGACAATTTTAAGAGTTTATACTCTAGTAATAATAATGATACAAAGAATGACTTGAAAGATTATAATGAACCTAAACCAGCAAAAGTTGACACCGATTTGTCAGATATTCCTATCGATAAAGATGAATTCCCCTCTTCTCCAACAATTACATTCAATCAATCGTTTTAGTAAGCTTATTGTCATTTTAGGCTATTTAGGTTACGTTTTATTTCAGAATACATATAAATTCGCTTATCTGCTCATTTAGGACTTTACGATTTACTCATTGACTTTTCATATAGAATTATTAGATCGTTCAAATAAATATGGACATGTAGAACGAAATTGAGTAGTATTATTTGACAACCATAATATACTCTAGTCAGGACTGATTTTTGACTTTTTACCCAAATCATTTGAACTAGAGACTACATCCAATGTTACGTTTACTGCTGGTGATGTTGTGCATTGACACACTTACAAGTTTTTGTGAAAGTAGTGTGTACTGGCGAAAAATCAATTTATCACGAGAACGAAACTCGTTGTTCCACCACCAAAGGAGGAAAGAACTTGAGGGAGAGAACGAAAAAAAAAGAAAAAATTCCAACGTTAACTTTTGTTTCGAAACATCTCCAGACCAATACCAACACAGTATCCACCTCCTCCAATGAAAGTTGCCAGTGTATTAAGTTGGTCTTTGTTAACCATACCTACTGCATTTGCGTCACAATCTTCAGAAAAGGAAGCAATTGTATATCCTTTGAGTTATCCAAATGATAAGCAAGTCAATTTGTCCAAGAAAGAATCATTAATTTATATTAATACTTTCTTAAATGCAGACCAATCATCAACTAAATTGAATGACAATGATGATTTAATTGAATTAATCAATGGTTTGTATTCAGGTTCTTCACTGGCACAACGTAGCAAGATTGTCATTTCTGTCAAGGGAGAAGATTTGGATCTTGACAAACCATCTTTTAAATCCCATCACTTGCCACAAAAGAAAGTTGCCAAAGCTATTAATCATTTGGCTGGTGAAAAATTTAGATTAACTCCAGAAATGACTTATGTGACTGATGATAATAACAGTGAAAACTCAATTGTTCAATTTTTCAAATATTTTGACCATAGATTGGATTCTATTTGGAAAAATTTCACTGAACATCATAAACAAGAAATTCAAGGTTACTCTCCTACAAATGATAAGATTTTCATTAATGAATTATCACAATTGATCCATCTTAACAACCGTGAAATTGACAACAGAAATTGTGGTTTATTAGTTGACAATATAAGACACTCTTGCGAGGGTCCATCTGAAGTTTTCTTTATTGAATTATCATCTTTGGTTTCTATCAAGAGAAAAATCGGTAGTGATTCACAAACATTCATTCATTCAAAACAAGTCTTGATCAATTTAATTGAAAAATTGAATGAAAAATATGATGTTTTGGTCATCTCATATCCAAATTCAAAAGATTTACCTCATTTGAATAAGAGAACAATTGAGTTATCTTCCAGATCTTTCCAATACGGAAGTGAAGATGCTTGTGAAGTTGCCACCAACAGTTGTAACTCACATGGTAAATGTAGACAAAATGGTGAATATTGGTCCTGTTTATGTGAACCTTCATTTAATAAAACTACTTCAAAAACTACCACTTGGGTTGGCTATGATTGTTCTAAGAAAGATGTTTCTGTTGAAGCTAATTTGTTCCTTTGGACAACAATTGCATTAGTTGTTTTATTGGTTGGTGGTATTAAATTGATGTTTAGTATTGGCAACCAACCATTACCTGGAGTTTTAGATGCTGCAACTGTTCCAAAGAAAGGTAGCTTGTAAGTGGACTAAATAGGATTTCTAGTTTAGATATATAAAGCAACATAAAAATACAACAACAACAATAACCACACGTCTAAGATCTTTAAATTGTAGGTGAAATGTTTCAATTTCCGTTTTAGGTAGTGGCGTGAATCAGCTAATTTTTAAAACCCCAATCTCAAACAATAACAGCGCAGCCATAGAACCATAAAAAAAAAAATTAAAAAAATCAAAAAATAATAGAAACGACGACAGGGGATTATTTTAAACCCATTTTTTTTTTTTGTTTTGTTTATCACCATAGACTTGTATACGTTTTTCAGATCCTAATATAACCAAAAACTATCATGATATTCATTAGACGATCTGTACTTACTACTGTAACATTACTAGGAATATTAACCGTCATTTATTTAATGACAACTTCCAATTCCACTTCAATTGAACAATCATTATCAAATATTTCCAACCTTTCCAAAGAAGATGTTTTGAAATTCACTAAACAAGATACAAATCCTCCATCAACACCAGATCTTAAAAAAGATGAAATTGTTTCTGAAGACAGTAATGGAGATGAACAACAGGTTGAATTTACTGAAACTCCATTTATGCCTAAAATGGCCAATGAAACTTTGAAAGCTCAACTTGGTAATGCATCTTGGAAATTATTTCATACTATTTTAGCAAGATATCCTGATAAACCAACTGTTCAAGAACGTAATACATTAGAAAATTATATTCAATTGTTTGCTCAAGTATATCCTTGTGGTGATTGTGCTCGTCATTTCCAGAAATTATTAAAGAAATATCCACCTCAAACAAGTTCAAGAAAAACAGCTGCTTTATGGGGATGTCATGTTCATAATATAGTTAACGAGAAGTTACATAAGGATGAATATGACTGTACCACCATCTTGGAAGATTATGATTGTGGATGTGGTGATGATGAAAAGGAAAAGGATTACACTTTAAAAGGAGAAAGTATGGAACATTTAAGACAAATTAAGATTGACGAAAAGAAAGATATTCAAAAAGGTGGATAAAAGTGTTGTATATTCATTTTAGTTCTTGTATTTGATATCAATTTATTATTACAAAAATATACTCGTAATTGTCTAATCGATTGTAAAATTTCCCCTTTCTTTGCAATGACTACATAATTGTGCAACAACCAACCACATCCGAACGTCTATTACCACTATAGTGCTGCTTTAAAGCCTTGTATTTAGCAAATTTATTTTGATCAGGGGGTAAACTCCAATTGTACGGAATTAAATAGTCAGGGGTTTCCTCTACATAATTAATAATTAAGCCACTCGCAGTAGAAGCAGGAATCCTTTCTCTTTGTAATGCCTCCGTCAATCTGTTATTAAACTCTTGAACTCTTTTTAACCGAATAACTTGTATCTGATAATCAATATCACTCATTCTGTTTGGTGGATCTTTTGTGATGTATAATCGTTATATGTAACAAAAATAAAACCATGTTAATTTTTACATCAACGAAACATGCGAGGTTGACTAAAAAAAATAAATAAATAAATAAGGATTAGTTCTTGAACGCAATGCACGACTTTGCACGTGATGCAACATTACTGGTTTTTCTCAAAGCAGATAGCTGATTTGATATAAGAATGAGGTGGTATAGTTGTGTTGGGAGGATTGAGAGTAGGAGTGATGGTTTTTAAAATAGAGATGATGCTATAATGTTGTGTTGTTTAATTTATGTTAAATTATGAAAGGAGCGGCTGGTGATTGAAGTTTCTGTTATGATTCTAAGTGGTAATTATAATAAACCTGAAACGATTAGTAGAAACGACCAGTTGTAGGAACAACATAGAGCACTATCAGCTATCATTTTGATAGCACGTACAGTATAAGATCAGACATTCTTGCAGTGTTAGGTTTTTACGACCCGCAGCATATTGGCCGGTCGTGCAACGTCTTATTTATTTTTTTTTTTTTATGTTTTTTTCCGTTTCCCCAAAGAATGACAGCATCAAGAATGCATAACCAAAATGTTCATGTTTTTCAGATTGCATTGACATCCACCACACCATTAGGTATTTAGAATGACGAATTATATTGTTTGTTTAGCTCATTTTTGTGAATTACATGGACCTACTGTTATAATATGCACACAAATAACCACAAAAAAATTCCTTAAGGAGAACTTACTTTCTTCTAATTCAAGACTAGCCAATTGTTTATCATGTCAACTAATACTACCAAATTCTTCAGTTAACCTTACCACACCAATAGAAAACAATAATAATGATGGTAAAAAAGAAGAAGAAGAACCAAAAGTATCTGTATCAACCCATTATCCTGCATCCAGTAAACGGTATTCTGCATTGACAAAATTGGTGATGAAATCGTTATCGGTAGAGACTACTTCAGAATTATCTAAACCTATGTTTTATGGTGATGCCATAAATGGATATTGTATTAATCAAATATTTAAGATTGAGGATATAAATGCTAGAGGAGGAGAAAGAAAATATAGTTTAATGATTGTTAGTGATGATGAATTTGAGTTGTTGAATAATTGGGATATTCTTCAGATGTATTTGAATGAAATAATTGAATTAATTCAAAAGAAAGTTATTGATTGGAATCAGAGAAATGAAGTATCACTGAAATTCAATGCAGATGGAAGTGTGAAAAATGGAAATGTGTTAGATAATGAGAGATTTCTTCGAAGAAGTTTAAACAAACCTAGATCATTGACTGAATTAACTAATGATGATGAAATATTTGTCAAATTGCATTTATTGGCAACAGAATTGTTGAAAGATATAAATAAATAAATGAATAGATAAACAAGTAAACGAACTAAAACAACAACAATAACAATGTCTAATGGATCTAGTTGAGAAGAGATTGTAATTTTCCTTGGGAGTTTAAAGTTTGAAGATCTGAATTACCACCAATGTGTTTTCCATTAATGAAAATGTTTGGAACAGTACGTTGACCAGTTATTTCTTGTAAAGCATTCTGGATGGTTGACCCATTACTTAATGTATCTAATTCAATCAACTTGAAATTTTGATTATATTTGGACAACAAGTCTTTAGTTGAAGAACAATAAGGACAGTAACTCTTAGAGTAAACAACCACTTTATTTGAACTAATAGTTGATTCGATATCTTTCTTCAACTCTGGACTCACTGGTTCTGATTTGAACCAAGATGTAAACCACTGAAACATTATTGACGATAAGGCAAATTGGGGGAAATAGTAAACACGTCAAATAAAGAAAGAAAGAAAAAAAAAATTCTTCTTTTATTAAAATCTCTATAATTGAAGTGTCGTGCGAATGTACCAATATCCGTTTGCTTGACTACCGGGATAATTGCCAAAACAAAGTAAACTCCCCATTAGTGACTGTGTTGTAAAGCCTAAAGATATTATTATGGATAGGATTAACATATGAGGTTTTGTTTGTTAACTGGTCTGACAGTTTTATTACTTTGTGAAGGACAAACTTGTGGATAATGGTTAGATTGGTAGCTCTATATAGGGAATGATTATTATAATGGAAATCATTTTACAATAGAAATTACTTTAATTGAAATAAGCCCCTGTAATGATACCAAATTTTGAATTGACTACTTCATAATCAATAATCTAATCTCAAATACTTATCGCCGGAAGATGTTTTTTTTTGCAACAATTGCTTAACGATTTAAGAATCCACTAATCACCATGAGTTGGATTTTAAAACACTAAAATAGACAAAGAGAAATGGAAAGAGGAGTCAAAGTGGATGACAGTACTACTTTATAGAAGTCTAGTTACAGTTTAAGAAATTCCCTTTTGTTCTAGTTCTGATAATTAATTGTTGCAAATTGGATACAACAATGTCTACAACCGATCAAACCTGAAATATGATACAAACCTATCCATGATGATCCTGTTTTAATTCTCAAGACTACATCAAATTACCAAAAGGGAATGTAAAATTAGAGAAAAAGAGGAAGAAGCTTTGAATAAGAAATTACAACTCTTAGAATGCTAAATATGAGAAATCGATCTCACTTCCTAGAGGAATATCAGCAATTATAAAGAATAAACTGATGATATAGGAACTAAACTTGGAGATGATATAGAATCTTTCGGCATTAAAGTCAACATGGCTAATCCTTTTATGTATAAATTAAGAGTATTAGTGGATTCTATTGATGAAAACTAGATCTTTTGACCAATTATTCCCATTCCTGATGTATACTAATGTAGTTTTTTAAATGATGTGACTTCACTATATGGAGAAATGATGTTATTGTGGGCAACATTACAGGAATTACTTGCTATTGAATGTTTCGATTCTCTTACATAGTTACCATTTTGTTCGACCTTTCTTGTGTCTATTAAAATAACTTGTTTGTTTATTGATACATAAAATTTCAAAACATCTAACTGTTAAACATCTACACTTTTAATTTCTCAACCAGTTCAACAAGGTCATCTTTTTCAATTTGTTTGACTAAATCAATAACTGAATCATCCAAACTTCTTAATTTCATACCAATCAATTTCTTAGATCTTTCATCATTTGGTTTAACAAAATCAGATTCTTTAATTGGATTAGGTTTAGGTAATTTTGATTTCCAATTTGGGAAATTATCAATTATAATTTGAATCATATTATCATTAGTAATTTTATTTGATTCTAATAAAATTCTTTGATTTGAAAAATTTTCATCATCAATAGCTTTATTATGAATAATTGCAACATCTCTAACATCAACAGCACCAGCAGCCATAATTGGAATTTCATCATTTGAATTTAATTTTAATAAACTTCCAATCATTCCAGAAGTTGAAGGTTGAGAATTTTTAGTTATTTCAGTATCAAATTTAACTGGTCCAAGAATTAAACTTGGCATAATTGCAACTAAATCAAATTTTGGTTTTTCATGTTTAATAAAATTCCAAGCTTCTTGTTCTGCTAATTTTTTAGCTGTAAAATATGCCATTGTTCCATTAATTTTACCTAATTCATAAGTTAAAGGTGACCAATCATCATCTGAATATTCTCCATTATATCCAAATGCTTTATCTGGTCCAATCATACTAGCCAGTGATGATGTTAAAATAACACGTTTAATATTTGGTGCATTTTCTTTAATACTAGTTAAAGTATATTTGATGATATTAATTGAAGGATCAATGATTTCTTTAGCATAATCATCAGCAGTAAATTTAACCACCAGAGCAGTATTAATAAATGTTGTTGCTTCTGGATGCTTTTGCAATATTGAATCTAAAGCATTTGGTTTATCAAGTTCAGAAACTATTTCAAATGATAAATTTGATGTTGGGAATAATTTAACAAGTTTATCCTGTGATCCTTTAGATCTTACAATAGCAATAACTTTACGATCTGAAGATAATAATTCACTAAGGATATGTTGACCTACATATCCACTAGCACCAGTGATGAAAATTGACATAATGAACTGTTGTTGTTGTTGTTGTTGATTTGATTGACAAGACAAAAAAAAACCAGGAACAAATAACCAACGATGAAGAAGAAGAAGTTATGATCTTTTGGGGGGATCCTTTTATACTCAGCAAGAATTGCCCTTTCTTAAAACATAAAGTATTATTAAAGATTGACATGTCGAAATTTTTGGCTAACATTCCCGAATTTCCAATTTTCCTGTATATAAACCAAATGGGTTTTTGTGTTGTATTTCCGTGTGAAATATTATTTTTTTTTTTTTTGTTTTGTTTTTAATTCCGATAATGACATGTTTCGGGATTTAAAAACTTTTAATTCCCTCAATATAATTCCGTATACGATTGATTATTCCAGTTCACTTGCCACCATATGGATACGTTAATGCAAATGCAATACGGGGCGCCCGTTTTCTTTGTCCCTACCCATCGGGATACCCCCCGCCAAAAAGCGGACTAATTGTCAATTTAAGGTTCATCTCGGAGTACCTACGTTCTTGAAACACAGAACCAAGAAAATGAAAAGAAAAATACAATTATACATTTTCATAAACTATGAACTATGAACTATACATATTTTTCAATTTTTCAATTTCTTTCTTATTTTCCTTTTCCAAAACCGACAAGTTTCTATACAGGAATGAGCCGAATTCACTAGGATCAACCAATTTACTTCCTCTTCTTTCCCTTTTCCCACTTCCTCCAATACCGCTACCAGTACCAGAATTAGAGAGACCACCACTTCCACTTGTACCGCTGGTATCTTCTCCAGATAATTCACCAATACGTGGTCTTGTCACTTCATCAATAGCTGAATCATCCTCAATTGGTAATTTGCTCTTTAATGCTCCTCTATCATCATGATAATTAATGTCACTTTCTGGCTTGAATGGAGGTGATCTACTAAATAAAGTATCCCAATCAACTTCACCTTTGAAAAAATCATGATTTTTAATTTCTTCAGCTCCTCCTTCATAACCCAATCTTTCTACTGGATTCAATACTAACAATTTGGAAATCAAATCGTTTGCTAATGTTACATCTTCACCGTCTTGATTATCGGGCCATGTAATTGAACATTGAAGAATATTTTCAAATATCTTATGAGGGGAATCACCATGGAATGGAGTTATACCATAAATCATTTCATACATGATAACACCAACAGACCACCAATCACTAGCTTGACTTTGACCTTCACCTTGAATAGTCTCAGGAGCAAGATAATCAGGAGTACCCACAAACTTAATCACATTCTTTTGACCACCTTCTTCGGCGGTTATTTCTGGATTATACAATGCATAATTCGTCGTTGACATTTGATCATCATCCAATATGGCAAACGATGATTCCGATGCTGTTCGAGGAATTATTGGTTTGAGTACTGGTGAATCAACGAACCCACTTGATCCTGATCGACTGCGTAATTTGGCAAATGATTTCTGTGGTGGAGTTGAAGTGAATGAAGATTCCAAATATGCCAACGTTGGTGAACTACAAGATTGTGGAGATGGTGGGATCCCCAAAGGCGCTTGTGCTGTTGCTGTTGCTGCCGTTGTAGTTGTAGTACTGGTGGTGTTTGTTGAGTTTGTAGTAGTAATGGATGTCGGTGTTTGTTGGGTTGGGGTTCTAGGGAAATCAACACTTGGTGATAAGGTGAATGGAGTTATTGAATTTGTCCTTTTGTGGTGGGATTCTTCAATCATACTTCTAAACAATTCAAGACCTTGCTCGTTGGTACTACTTTTTCTATGTTGTTGTTGGGTCCTTTGTCTGCCCACAACTCCTAGTCTTGATAATCCAAAATCTGTCAACTTCAAATGTCCGTTCTGGTCAATTAAAATATTATCTGGTTTCAAATCTCTATGAATGATCCCACGACTATGTAAATCATCAACGCAAACAATAATTTCCGAGATGTAACGTCTTGTCCAATCGACACCTAATGTTCCCAAATTCTTAATCAATGTAGCACAATCACCACCATTCAAATATTCCATGACAATATATAAATATTCTCGTGATTGGAAACTGCTATATAATTGTGCAACATATGGTGAATCAGATTGTCTCATCATAACTGCTCGTTCAGATTTGACATTTAAGACTTGATTTTTTGCAACCATATCTCGTTTCTTCAAAACTTTAATGGCAACCAAATCTCCTGTGATCTTTCTCTTTGCCAAAAATACCGATCCAAAGGCACCTTTACTGATTGGTCTGATAACTTCATAATCCTTGATACCTCCCGTACTCTTACTTTGTGGTTGAGCAGAAACCAATAATGGGGACATTGGTGGTTGCGGTTTGGCACCTGCGCTCTTCAGACTTGAACTAGCTGATGATTGATGTGACAAATGCGTATTCAACGATAAATGTGTAATCTTCTTGTCATCGTGGTTACCACTGGTAGTAGTAATAAATGGAGATGAACTAGGTGTTTCCAAAGTATTCTTCTGCAACGTTGTCAAATTAGTCTTTTCAACATACATTGGTGCAGGTGATAAATGACGTCTCGGAGATGAATACTGCGAATTACTTTCTGAAGATCGCTTCGAAAGATCCAAAGTCTGCATAGATTCTAGTAAATCTTTGGAAGAATTAGTTGTTGCTGTTGGGATTGGAATTCCAGCCGATGACCTTCTTGGTGTTGATGAATTCGACCCGGATCTATTCAACGGCAATGATGAAAATGATGAATTATGCGATTTTAAAAGACTTGTACTATTGTTGCCAACATTATCCTTAAGTAACAAATCCTTAGGAGTCACTGCATTTTCAAGATTCAATAAACTTGGTGTCGTGCTTCGACTTCTACTACTTCTTCGTGGTTTTGGTGCTTGTAAAGTAGGAGCAACTGCTGCAGGTTCTCCCAATACCAGCTCTTCGGACTCAGATACTTCCAAGGCACTATCCCCAAGAGGGGTGCATTCTCGTGAAGTTAAAATCGTTTGGATTTTAATTCTCTCCACAGTCTCCTTTACTGTTTTCAAAACCAACATATCCACTTCATGTTTGATCTTTTCCAGGTACTGTAAAATAGATACCAATCGTGAAAGAGTATCTAGCTTGTCAGAAATCAATTGCTGAGTATCTTCAATAATTTGTTTGATTGCCAAGTCAGAAGTCTCGAGAACCTTTGGATTCATAACCGAGTTTAATGCCTTTTCAGAGGCGGGAGAAAATTCCAAAATATTATCATCGTTATTTGAAGGAGGATTAATCAACAAGGCTTCATCACACAATTCAATAATTCTTTGTAGTATACCAAACGGGAATTTTTTAGAATACATGAGGGATTTATTCTTGGCTTGGAAATTTTTCGTCAATACTTTATTAGCTAATTTTGGTGAAGGAAAATCAGATGTACTAGGCAAGGGAATACCCTTGTACTCTAAAAGAATATGAGATGACAGTCCACTGCTATCTTCAGAAGAACTAGATGAAGTTGTTGACATTAAGGACGAGGCAGGAGATGCAGTTGCAATATGGGATTGATTGGTTAACAATTGTGGTGGAGTACTCAGTCCCAGTATCAGTGGAGATGGCAGTAGTTGACCGGCAATGGCGATACTTTCGGATACCTTGATGATTAAATCACGTTGTTCACTAATGGCATCATGATATTGTTGTAAATCCTCACCAGCTCGATGTTCTAGAATACAGATATCTGAATGCTTTTCAATAAACCAAGCCGGGAAGTAAGTCTCACATATACGACATAATACAGTTTTTGGTGGAGGTACACTATCTTCATCAATAATTCCCTCATTCTTAAGATTGACCAAATAACCTTCAAATATTTCCGCACCAAAACCCAATAAATCTATAAGAGTTGGTGGTAATGTCAAATCCAAATCTATTTGAACAAATGGACGAATGGTCCACATGGAATGAGTAGGTAGTCTGGTTTTTTGATCATTTATTAAAAGTCCCTCGGCTTCTAGCTCCATGACTTCACCATCATTTGATATTTCTGAAGATAGCGTACTAGCAGTTTCACTGTTATCTTCTTCTCCTTCTTCTTCTTCCCCGTCTTCATCCTGCACCTGTGAAGGGTTGACATAGTCGTCGACTTGTGTATAACGAAAATCTTCTACTGAATTATGAGGGGTAAGATAATTAGGTCTGGGTATCTCTTCATCTTCTTCTTCTTGACTGCTATCAACATCCACATCACCATCATTATCATTATCATCATCGTCATGTAAACGAGTTAATGATTTTTTTCTTCTTGAGTGATTGGTGGCAGTGATAAATTTAACCTTGTAACTGCAATCTTCTTTAATCATGGCATCAATGGCAGTATTGAATACTTGAGCATCTTCATTGTTGTTGGCAATTATAATCTTGGAGATATGTCTATTTAATATCTTTTTAATTCTAGTACCAACAATGTGTTCCCAATTTTTACTTAAATAACGCACATTACCATCTAAATCTAATTCCATAACTATTGTTGGATTATTTGACGAGGCCAATTTAATACTGGTACTATCTTGCAGGGTTGAAACATCCTTAGACGAAACAGTAGAAGTAGTGGAGTTTCTAATATAAGAACTAATTGGCATATGTTGTATAACCATAGGACCTGGTCTCTGTTTTAATCTTTCTTCCAAAGATTGCTCTAGGGATGGTTCTTGTTCATGATGCAACTGATCTATTTCTGTGTGGCATGGGGAAATTGATCGATCAGACAAGATATGGTGTAACTCTGGTTTACCAAAAATGGAATCATCAAATAAAGAATCTTTATCTTCATCGATTGGAGTTTTAATTTCGGGAATGTTCGACATAATTGACCAGTGTTATATTGAAAATGTATATGTGGAGTAAGAACCAAAAAAAAAATAATAATAATATGGAGTGGGATGATTCTTTTTTTTTTTTTGTCAGCGAATTGAATTAATATAAATAAGTGGTAAAATAAATAAATTAGAAAAACCCACTGAAATGTGGATAATCTATGAAATTGATAGTACTGTAGAATTAAAGGAAAAACCAGATAAATGATGTATCAATGAGTTAAATTTATTTGTTGATGTACAAATAATCATTGAAATGTTTGTGTAGCCTTTTTTTTTCCCTCTCTCTTTGAGATTGTTGTTGAAGATGAAAATGGGTTATCTTCGCGCTGTGATTAGTTTTGTCTGGACGTCCTGCCGCCCGCCTGTTAAAAAGCCTATGCCTATGCCTATGTCTATGCCTATGCGTGTGCGTTGTATAATTTCTACTTCTTAGTAATTTGATTGTCCAATTATTGACTGCTTCCATAGTTTCCTTAAATTTTAATTACAACCTGATACAACCATCACCAGTATAAAAAAAATACTGCTAATTGTATATTAAACAATGAGTGGCAAATACTACACCACCACCACCACCACCACCACTGAGCCTTGATTGTACACCTGATGGCTTTTGTTCTCTTCACATTTTTGTAAAAATGGCTATAGGTACAGTTTTACTGACTCCTTTTCTTACTCCTATTTATTCATTTATTCATTTATTCATTTATTGTTTTCCCTATTTTCTCCGCATGCGGGTTATATAAATTTTTGCTGTACGACCTGTGTACCATCGTCCCATGCATGCCGCCCTTTTCCCCTCTTAGTTTGCTCAATTCGTTCGACCAATAATTCAAACTCCTACGTCAAAAATACGTCCAATTCCAATCTACATGTCAGAACGGGACGGAAAGGGAGATGAATTTAAAACCAGTCATGCGTTGCATTAGTGTAGGTCGATCGTCCCACCTTCATTCGTGCGTCCACATCTCGCGATCCATATACCCGGTTTTAAACCATGGATAATCATCAACTTACAACTACTCCCCCTTTCTCCACTACAAACCCTTTGAATTACTTACACACCCTCTCTCTCACTCTGATACAACATATAATTACAAAATTACATGAACTGAAATAAATGTTTAATACTACAAACAAGTATACTTAAATAGCTTTTTATCTAAAAAAAAAAATTCAATCAAAAAAAAATAAATCCATTATTCCTATTTTGCTCTTTTTTTTCAAGTTTTATTATTAACAATATTTATAAGATGAATCATTAAATTACATGAATGGGTTTATATGTAGCAGTGTAAATCAAGAACTCCAATGCCAATCATCTAGACTTCTCTTTTTAATTGTTTCCAATAAATCATCATTTTTCTTTTCTTGTTCTTTTAAAAGAATTGATTTAAGTATTTTATTTTCCATTTCTATACTCTTTAATTTCTTTTCCAATACAGATACTTTTTCTTCCAATTCTTTAGAACGTTGTATTAGTTCTTGTTCCTTCAACTTCTTTTTAATTCTAAATCTTGCACTTGCTGCTGTGTTTCTCTTTCTCTTATCTTCTTGAGCAGCCACTGTTGCTACTTTGTCTTCAACTTTTTTATTACTAGTTGTGATTGGTTGTGAAGGAATAGTAAATTGTTCTTGTTGAGGTGGAGTGATATTTGTAAATTGGAAATCAGTAAATTGTGGTTGTTGTTGTGATGGTGGTTGATTATCTATTGGTTCTTGTTTAAGTTGAATGGTTTCTTGTTTTGGTTTGATTGGAATTTGATCATTGCCAAATACATCTAAAGAAAAGAAGTCATTATTGGCAGCTTGTGAAAACAAATCCAATTCACTTTGATCAATTTGTGGTGAAATGGTTGAATCACTGGCAGTGCCAAAATCGATATTTAAATTTTGCAAGTAATCAAAATTCATCTTTAGTTTGATTCTATGAATTCACAAGTAAATAGAAGTGTTGTCAAATCAAATCTTAAAAAAGACAGAAAAGGGTTAGTAGGAGAAAAACTGGGAAATTTGTTGATGGTTTTATATCCTGATCACACGCACTCATTTACTCATACAAACGCAATATGAGTGAGAGAGAAAAAATTTTTTCTTCTTTGTTAATTAATTAGAGCAACGTTTTTTCTCATACATTTGTCTGAGTCAGAAATCCAACAAACTAAAAAAAAAGCAATTTCATTAATAAGCAAAAAATTCTTCTATTGTTTCAAAGTGGTCTATTATTTGCAGAACACTAATCATCTCATGTTTCACCTTTACTCTGCGTTGATTCATATCTACACTTAATCATTTCTACAAGTGTATTACTATCACTCAGATTTACACACAATCCCATCCATCAAAGTGTGACAAGATCTGAATGACAGTTGTTGTTGTTGTGACTCTTTTTTTTTCTGTTTCCGGTTTAATTAACCGCGGCGGCGATATTACTCTCCGGATTTTTTCTCCTTTTTTATCTCAACCAATCACAATACAATTTCTCTCTCTTCTTGCCTGTAAGTACTGCATACAAGTGATTTGTGATTTTCTATTTCTCTCCGCCGTTGTCAGGAGCTGAATCCGGTAATAATCCCGTCGTATCTACACGTATAAACTGGTAGCACATGATATATATATATATATATGTATATATACATACTCATTTTACAATTCTATTTCAATATCAAAATCAATTGATTTGATCAATTTCTCCATCTCTCCTAAATCTCTATATGTAGATTTAGATATTTCTTCTTCTTGTTTATTCTTCTCTTCAATTAATTCTTGCATATTAACTTCCTGAAGTGCTTTTTCATTCTCTTGATTAATCAAATCTTGATAAAACATCTTGGTGGTAGTTTTCAATCTAGAGAATGGATCACCTCCATCATTTTGCTGTTGACTTGATAATGTCTTGTTTTTAATCTCTGCTTTTCTGATATTTGTTGAATTTAATTTTCTATTTCTTTCATTAACCTTACTGATAATTGATTCTTTACTTTGCACATTAGTTGCAGCTTCATGTTCCAATATACTTTCAATCTTTTTCAAATCACCAAGAATCTTACTAACTTTATTGAAATTGCCTTGTTGTTTAGCTATCTGTAATTCATCCATCAATCTGGTCTTTTGTGTAACCGCATCAACTGCACGAATATTACTTTTATCTGCATTCAATTGTTTCTTTCTTTCAATCATGGCATTAATATCTTGATCACTTAAACCTTTTTTGAAAAATGCATCAACCTCTTCAAATTTACTATTCACATCATCTAATAAATCAATCACTTCATCGGTTTTAGTCAATTCTCGAATATATCTTTCAAATTCTTCTTCAGTTATTGGGGAATTGGAGAAAAAACTAATTGGGAAATCTTTGGTTTGGGTTCGATTTTGACTCACTGTTAAATATATATCTAATCTTGTTCTACCCAATTTATATGTTCGATCTTTCTTTAATTTAACTCCAATTATTTTAACCATTCTATATGAATCTTTTCTTGTCACCTTATCTGGTCCAATATTAATTCTTCCAAATGTATCCACAATTGCATCTTCAAATCCAGGATTAAAACAATATTGTTGAAATGTTCTCCATCCAAATGTTATCTTATTTATATCCGCAAGTTTAGCCAATTCTGTAGATTTCTTTTGTTTTGGTTTCTTAACTTTAGATACTCCTCCCCATTGTACACTTTCTTCATAATCATCAAATTCTTCATCTGATACTTCTTCAATTTCTTCTTCTTCCTCATCATCATCATCCTCCTCTTCGGAATATTCATCATAATCAAGATTCCTTCTACTCTTCTTTCTTGAATGTTGTTCTCTTTGTTTTCTCAATTCATTCAATTTATCCTTCTTTTCTGATTTGATCCCTGTTTTAACTCTTCCTGAAACTCTAGTAGGTTCTTCAACAGAACGATATTTATTAGCTTGTTTTTGTTTCTTCATTCTTTCTTGTAAATATTTCTTTTCTCTAAATTTATCCATCTCTTGTTCTCTATCAAACAATATTTGTTCTCTTTCAACTTCTTCCATTTCTTCCAATTCCATTCGATCGTCTTCATCTTTATATTTACCTTCTAAAGGATAAGGATTAATCAATTCTTCTTCCTCTTCTTCTTCGTACTCCTCTTCTTGTTCCAGATAATCTACTTTACGACGTTTTGATAATACAGCATCATCATCTTCTTCAGATCCAGTAGTTGTTTGTTTTCTTTTAGATAATGGGATTTCTTCTTCGGAATCAGATGCATAGGTGTTATCTTCACCTCCAGCCAATGCTAACAAATCATCTTCTAAATCAGACATAATAAAATAATAATATACGGTTTTTTTTTTTCTTATTGATTGATTGATTGATTAAATGATATTCTTGGACCTTGACTCTTTGGATGTTGTTATTTTTTCTTCCAACTTCGTTGATATTTCTCACACCCGCCAACACTAAAAAAAAAAAAATTAAGTGACATAAATAATGTCGTAGAAATGTCGTTTGGGACAATGTCGCTGATTTTATTTCTCGCGACATTGAAAATTACGACTTTTGTTGCATTAGGGTTGAAGCCCTAAAAAATATAACTTACACGTGACCAATCTGGTCACCAAAAATTAGTTAGAAGAGCAAATTGAAAAAAAGTCTACATTATCAAAAAGCATGGAAATTGTGGGGTTGGAGAGTCAATAGATCAAGATCTTGATTTCTTATTGGCCCATTTAGATATCAATCTAGAAGTTATCCGCTGTAGTTTCCAATTGTTCTTGATATTTCAAACTTAAAATCTATTAAAAAAATGACATGTATTAAAAATAAATTATCAAAATATCACATCATCATGCAACTAAAATTACACTTGATTATTTTTTCACATTTGTAGGGGATTACTCTCTTCATTCATATTGTTATCCACTCTTGTTTTTTTTTCATTCATTAAATAATAATAAAATTGATCATTTGAAGTAGACAATTAATAACTTAACGTAATCTTCTAGCTTCTCTTTCAGATTCCATCAAACACAAGATATCGTTTTCTCTGACTGGACCTTTAACGTTTCTGACGATGGTTCTTGAAGCATCTTCCAAGAATTCAACTCTAACTTGAGTAACACCACCTCTTGAACCGGTTCTACCTAAGACTTTAATAACTTTAGCTAAAGTAACTGGGGTTTTAGCGTCCTAAATTAATACATTTAGTTAGTATATTTTTGAATTCATTCATAAATAGATTTGATCATTTGATATTGAAAATTATCACATACCATATTGTACTGTATTTGATTTATAGTATAGTAATAGAAGGAGGAAAGGGAAAAGGAAAAAGAAGAGAAGATTTTTTTTTTTCAAAGAAGAAAAAAAAAATTTTGATGAATTGAAAATTTCCTACGAGTGTCGTCGCTCACACACACACTCTCTCTCTTCCCATCACAACAGAAAAAAAAAAAAAATTCTGAAGAAAAAAAATCTCAATGTGCAGGATAAAGTCGTGCATTCTCAACAAATAGTAACTATGTAACCTGTAAAGCATTAACGGCTGAATTGTGTAATATAATGAATTAGCTGCAAAAAAATTGTGATTTAATTGGAACTATAAAACATAGCTTTGATAATCATCCAAATGAAATTGGTTTTACTATTAGGATGGTCTATAGTCTGATTAGAATTGGAGTACTTTCTAGATGGGTTCTTCTTATGTCTGGTCATGATGGAAATGATGGAAATGATCTTCGTTACTGTAGAGATTATACAATTGTTGAACAGAAGAGAGAGGTAATATAGTTTTTATATCAATAGTAAATGAGAGGGGTATGATTATTAATCAAGATCGAGGCTTATATTCAAGTAAATGATTCTTGAAAAAGAAAGTATATATATTTTTGTTCAATTTCTGTATTTATTTCGGAGTAAATGTAAAGCCTATTGTTCTACGAAAAAAAAAGAAACAATAAATATTACAAATCAAGGCAATGCCGTTGAAAAATCATTGTACATGGTAATAATCCGCAAATAATGTACAATAGGTACACTTCCACTACACTAAAAAGATGTGATTAAATAGAGAAGTTGATTTAGAGTAGTTTTGGTTGTAAAAAATACATCACAAAAGTCGTGCACGAGCAAAAAATGTTCAAAACTTTAAAACTAAGAAACGTTGGGTTGGTAGTAATGAATTCACATGAGTGTTGCTTGGTGGCCAGTACACCTAATACTGATTACATAATATGAGTTAATTACATGTAATTCGTTTATGCTTGTCCTTGCAGAGGTGACAACATGTAACACTTCCCCTTATACAAGTGTAGATGTAATAATAAATCTAGTTTTATGAGATTGTTGATTTCAATTGGTTGCAAAGCCTTAAATCGTTCTGCACTTCAATCGTAGTATCCAACACTCGTATTAACACAACAGAGATACGCAGAGACTGATAAATATTCATAAGGGGGAATATATTCATTCAATAGAGTAAGGTTTACTATATAAAAGTCCGTTTTGACAATCTCCATAGTGGCAATTAACCAAGGTTAATGATTTGAGAACGTTGTGTAAGTGTCGGGTTCATAACTTCCGACAGTTCCATATTTGACACTGCCGCATGTACTTGTACAACTGCTTCTTTACCGGATAAAGGTCAGATCCTGCAAGGGTCCGTGAGAGCGGCGGCGGGGGGGGGAAGGAAAGTTACTGTTGTGGATAAAAATCAACTACCGGTAATCATTTTCAAGAATGTACCCGTTGTGAATCATAAATGATGTCAATGTATACAAGCTGATCTATTTTGATTGATTCATCCCTTATGGGTCTCTCTCCCCCCAGATTTAGGTATCCAATTTCATATGATGATTGACGCGTGTGAAAAAGAAAAAAAAAGAAATTTTTACAACAATTGACAACACCAACCCAATGTTTCTTTTTTTTTTTTCTGTTGTCCTGTGTGAGTGTTTGTTTGTGCTGAATCACCACCACCACCACATACCCAATAGAACTCAACAAAATTTCGCTTACTAAAGAAAAAAAAACTGAAAATTTAAGAAAAATCTCAAACGATAATCAAATCATACAAAAACCAAATTTGAACTCAAACAAAAATAACCGTTGTCTTCAAAGAATCAGAATATACGATCATGTATGGAATCATAGAAACATTATGAACTACAGTAGAAGGAATCCTCGAAATACCGATAACTCCTGATGGTTTGCATCAAATTCGTTTAGGCAGGGAAACTCTTTTCCTTTAAGCGACATCTGATGATAAGGTTAATTTTTTATTTTTTTTTTCATCAGCTTATTATCCTATCGTGATTCTGTATATGTATTAATTGTATATGTTACATAATGATTTGTATTTAAAAAAAAACAAGATCTCTAATATGACCATCATCATCTAATAGATATTTCTTCTTTCATTAGTTCAAAAGTACTTCTTATTTTGAATGGAGACATGGATGATCTTTCCCCAATGTTGCGCCATATGATCGACCCTTTTTTTTTTTTTTATTTATTTATTTGTTTCTTTCTATTTTTTTCAAACCTGTGATATAGCCACTTGTTGTGATTCATTCTAATAGAATTTAAGCAAAGTTGGATTTGTAGTAGTAAACACCGAAAGCAGCCAAAAAGATACCAACGGCAATCAATGGGAAATTAATACCTGAATCTTCATCAGATTTACTAGCTTGAGCATGTTTGGCTTGAACAATCTTAGCACCTTTCAAGTTACCAAGGTATAATTTTTCCAAGATTTCATGGGCTTCATCAGAATGTCCAATATCATCAAAGGCTTCAGTGGCATCAGTACCAGCACAATCAAGAATAACTTCTTCACCACCTGGGTGTTCATCGATATAACTGGAAATGTTGTAGACTTTACCATTAATGATAACCCATAAATCATCATGGGTGGTATGTTCGGCGACTTCTTCGGCAGTGTAAAGAGTGGTAGTAGTATCAGTATCAGTCATTCTATAAATATTGTTCTTGTTGATTGATTTAAAAAAGAAAAGTCCAAAAAAGAAGAAGAAGTATATATATAAAAATTATTAAACAAGGTGGGAAATTTTTGTGTGGTTTTATACGATAAGTCAACAGAAGAGCGAGAAGAAAAAGAAAAAAGAAAGAAGAACAAGAGGTGGGTTATATGCAGGAAACCAACATTTTTGTTTTTTTTTATATTTAGTTTATTTTTCACAGGATGGTGTAAGAGAAATAGGGTATTTAATTCTCATATGAGTTTAGTTAATTTCCCCCTTTTTTTTTATTAAAAAGCATCCTACAACCCCTCTACGGGTTTAATATGCTTGAATGATACGATTTTTTTTTAGAAAGGGTCAATTTGCTTGTGTGAACTGGAACCAATAGTCGATTCTCTTATTATAATTCAATTTGGTACCCAACTGGCACCTCCCTCACAAATGTTATTCGCACTTTTTTTTTTGTTTATTATTACAAGATAGTGAAATCCTCCACAATGCTTAATATAGTGGGATAATTTTACCCAAAATGGTAAATCAATCATTATCCAACACTATAAAAGATTGAAAGCAAACAGACAGTATATACATAAAACAAAACCAATGGGAGATTTTATCAGGTACTCTCAATTTTAAGTTATCCGCTATTATCTATTACGTAACAAAGTTACTTTTGCTTCTTTGCGCTTAAACTATCTATATAGAACTCAAATCAAAGTCAATACCTTTACTTTTCAATTCCTCTTGTTTCTTTTTCTTAGACTCTTCGAAATTTTCAACCAATTTAGCCCATTCTTTAGCAGATTTTGGTTTATCATGCTTTTCTTTAGCTATTTTCTTCCAAGGAATAACTTTGAATTTCTTTTTGGAATCTTTAAATAAATCTTTGAAAGGTTCATTGACAACTTCACATTTTATTAAATGACCAAACAATAAATAATTATTCATGGTTTCAGCAGCAATTTTAGCAACTTCAAAGGATTGGAATTCTATAAATCCATAATGTTTACTCTTACCAGTTTTCTTATTACGAGATAATTTAAGATTGACTATATCACCAAATTGTTTGAAATATGTCTTTAATTCTTTTTCTTGGAATCCTTCAGGTAATCTTCCAATATATATGACACCAGATTTTGGAGTTTTTTTACTTTTACTTGATTTAGAATCTTCAGTTTCTTCTTCATTAACTTTAATGACTTTATTCACAGAATGACCAGATTTGTTTCCTTTTGAACCATCATTTTCTTCTTCACCTTCTTCTTCATCTTCATCATCATCACTAGATAAACCGTTTATTTCATCATCATCATCATCATCATCACTTTCTTCAGATAATACATGTTCTTCATCCTCACTGGCATCTTCATCATCCGATGATGAAGGTAATTGTAAATCTTCTTCAATTTCTTCAACTGATTTATCACTTGAAACCTTTATTTTTTCAACATTTTCAAGCGCTTTGGAAATAGACTGTTTCTTAGCCATGATTGTAAATATGATTTGGTATATGGGTTGTATTAATTTTATACAGAAATAGAAAATCAGATATTCCGTCTTTGAAATTTTTTTTTTTTTTTTTTGATGTGTGGTATTGGAAATTGAGAGAGAGATGAGATGGTGTAAACACTATGGAAAAAAAAAAAAAAACAGAAGCGTAAATGTCGCAATTAGAAAATGTCACTTGCGACATTGCTGGTGAAACAACAAAAAAAAAACAGTTCATTGTAGCTTAATGGTTGCAACAATTAACCAATCGTTAAACCAATACTTCCTTTTTCTTTTGATAAGAACCGCCCCTTGATCAATAATTAACTAGATTAAACAGATTACATTACAATTATAATGGTTTTATTCTGTTAAACTTATTTCCGCCGGTGGGACCCCTTGAAAAACAAAAATAAGTGGTACGATAAACCCATGATTTAATTCTAGGGTCAATTATTCGGATAAATGTTACAATCAGGCGCTTTGGATATGAAAGAAAATCATTTGACTTTTTTTTTTATTTATTTCTAATTATGATTTGATTTGTGGTATAATTCAAGGTTTAATTCAAGATTACTTGAGATATGACCCATTTACTTTCGGAATTATATATTTCCTGAGCTAAATCAATTTGTCCTCGGTACAATAATCCTTTTTGATTTTGTTCAACATATATTCTTCTCTACAAAAGAGAAGAATATCAGCAATATTTTATTTTATTTTCTTTATTGAAATCAGCAGTTATTATTTTAATAATATTCAATAGTTTAAATGTGACCCGTGCGTGGTTTAAAAGAAATGGATACATCTACGCGATTAAATCTTACTACCAGTAACATCACGACCGTACGATAAACGAAACTGCGGAAACACGGGAGTACTATTTTTTTAAACAAATATTATTTTGCAACATTGACGTCAAATTGGGTTAAAAACATGAATAGTACTACTTTTAGGTAATGTATAATGGTTTAATATAGTTGACATCAATTTGAGGAACCATATTGGTAGCTCAGAAAAAAAAAAAAAAGACGTGCGATTAATAAACCAACTTCAATGCATTAATATACTTGTTAACCATCAAGATTAGGTTTTTCAAAAATTAAGCTTTGCCAATATGGGGCAGAAAGATCAAACATGTTGATTGCATTCAATTCTTGGCTAGTATTTAACAGTTTGTCTATATTATGTAGCATATATTTTGTGTTCTATTATTATTCCTGATATTATTATTATTATTATTTTTTTTTTTTTTTTTTTTTTGCAATTATTTTTCATTCGGATATCTGACTAGCAATGGCACTGATACCCCAATCATAGTAATAACACGAAAAAATTACCAAAGTGGAACAGTAGTAATTGTTACAAGTGATTAATGACTTTATTTCTTTTTTCCATTAAGGTCCATATAGTTTTCTTTTTTTTTTTTTTTGGTTGTTGTCGTAATTATAATAGTCTTTATATATCCAACGTCGGAACGGCTTTTTTTTTTTTCAAATTATCATCTCTTTTTTTTGATTTTTGTTTTTTTTGAAAAGAACGAAACCTATTTCAAAGAATTCATAATCTAAAACATTCCTTTTATTTTTTTTTTTTTTTAAATTTCATAAAGTTATATATCAATGTTTTGGATATTACCAATACTACTATTAACTTTGGGGTTAACTGCAGCCAATAAAAACATTGTTATATGGCATCATACAATCACATACGATACAAAATCTTTAATTTTTGATGATGTAACCATTCTAAAAGATACATCTTGGTCTATTTTAAACAATTATCAATTTGATTATAAAAAAAAATTATTGAATGATGCATCCATGTTTATTACTAGTAAGAGTAAATCAAAACCATTGAAAGTTAGTGGTGAGCATTCACATGCAGAACTTGTCAATAATGGTGTAATTGTTTTTAATTCAAATTCTGCAACTCATGCAAGTTCATATAAATTAAGTGGTAAATCATTTGAAAATAATGGAGAAATGTATCTTTGTACTTCACTGTCGTCACATATTTCTTATACATATCTTAAAGCAAAAGCTTGGGTCAATAATGGTTTAATTGTTCTTTATAGAGATACCAGTCTTAAACATAGAGCCGAGCTTGCAACTGGTCATTCAATAGATATTAGAAATAATGGTCAAATTTGTCTTTTTAATCATATTTTTGCTCAATCTGGTAATATATTAGGTAATGGATGTATTTCAATTGATAAAGCTTCAAAAGTTGAATTGAAAACTAGTGTTTCTGCTAAAGATCAAATTTTTGTTCTTGCTCATTCAACTAGTATTCTATCTGTTCCAGGAGTTCATGAAGGTACATATAAAGTTGCTGGATTTGGTAATGGTAATATAATTTCTATTGGTCTTAAATTAGCAGGTAAAGGAAGCTTACCAGCATGGGAATATAATCAATATTCTGGTGTTTTAACCATGAGACATCTTAGTTATACCAAACATTTTCATATTGGTCAAGGTTATAGTCATGGATATTTTAGAGTTGTTTCTTGTGATACCACTAATGATGCATTAACTTATTCCGGTCCAATTCCTCAAGGATCTACAAAATCAGATAAATGTGCAATTTGTCCAGAAATTGCCCCTAAAGCTGCTGGATCTGAACCAGAAACTTATACCACTACTTATGTCACTATCATTGATGGAAAAGAAACAACAGCTGCTGCTATTGTTAATGTTGAACATAATGATGAAGGTGATGTTCATATTCATTCCATTCCAATAGGTGTGACTACTGATGCTGTAAAAGATCCATTTACTAGTGCTTTTGGAGTAGTTCATCAAGCAGGTGTTGGTGGTATCGGTATTGGAACTTCCACAACTCAAGATTCTAAACCTACTACCGTTCCTGTGAACAAACCAGGTATAAACGAAATAAATTATGCTCCAGTACCAGAAGAATGGGAATTACAACTTGAGCAACAACAACAACAACAACAACAACAGCAACAAAGGAAATATAAAACCTGATACTATTGGAAATTCCCCAAATGGAGGATCCACTACTGGAGATGGAGAAAAACCTGGATTGGACAATCAATCCAATGGAAATTCTGATAATGGAAATTCTGATAATGGAAATTCTGATAATGGAAATTCTGATAATGGAAATTCTGATAATGGAAATGGTGAAACACAGAATCTTACTGGAGATAAACCTGGTTCCGAAAACTCCTCAAATGGAAATGAAAGTTCTGGAAATTTACCAAGTGAAGGATCCGGTAATGGAAATGAAGGCTCTGATGGCTCCAATAATGGAAATGGTGATTCATCTAATACTTTAGGTGAAGAATCATATGAATCGGGAACTCAACAGAGCGGTGATTCAAATAATGGAAACACCGACTCATCCAATAATGGTGATACATTCAATAGTTTTGGAAGCTTACCAAATGGTGACTCCAGCAATGGAAATGGTGGTTCTAACAACGGTAATGAAGGTGTTAGCAACGGTAATGGAGATTCTAGTAATGGTAATGGAGACACTAACAACAATAATAGTGTCTCTAACAATGGCAACGGAGGATCATCTACTGATAATGGTGATTCAAATAATAACAATGGAAATAATGGAGCTGATAATTCATCGAATGGAAACTCCGATAAAGATAATGGAGATTCTTCAAATATCGATAGTGGAAAACCCGGAGATGACAAATTACCAAATGTTGATTCAAATAGTGAAACTGGTGATTCTAATACAAGCAGTGGAAATGAAGGTTCTGGAAATTCATCAAACGGGGAAACCAATAATGGAAATGGTGAAACCAATAATGTAAATGGTGAAACCAATAATGGAAGTGGTGAATTCTCTAATGCTAGTGGTGATAAACCTGGTTCAGACAATTCATCAAATGGAAATGAAGGTCCTGGAAATATCCCAAATGGCCAATCGTTTAATGTTTTAGGTGGTGGATTACATGGATCAGAAAGTGTTAATAATGGTGATTCAAATAATGGTAATGGTGATGTATCCAATTCTGGTAACTCTGACTCATCAAATAACAGTAATGGAGAGTACAACCAGAATAAAGAAGAATTATCCAATTATACAAATGAACCAAGTAGAACTTTTGAAGAAATATCATCTGCATCTGAAATTGAAGTTTCATCAAGTGAAGTTAATGAAAAACCTACCGGTACAGAAATCAATAATTCACAAAATGGAGAATCATCCAATAACGGAAATAATGAATCATCAAATGGAGAATCATCCAATATGAATAATGAAAACAAAGGAACTGATAATTCACAAAATGGAGATTCAAACAATGAAACTGATGATAATGAAAATAATGAAATTAATTCAAATAAAGATGGTGAGAATGAAAACACTGAAGTGGTTACTCCAACTAATTATTTAGATATTTCTGCCATTGAAACAAACTCAGAATTGGGTATTGATTTAGTATTAGATCTTTCTATGCAACTTGAATCGGCATCTGAGGTGATGATTTTCTCAGAGACAGATGCAACCATGTCTGAATTGTCTTCATCTGAAACAGAATCCTCAATTGACTATCCACCTGCCAATGAAAGTAAAGATGAATCCAAATTAGTCACAAATGAAGGTACCGAATCATTACATCATACAACCATATCTACCAATGATAATTCAGATGGTGTTGGTACAAATACACAAGATCCTGAATTTATAATGAGTTTAGAACTGGCTTCAGAATTAAATATTGGTTTAGATTCACTGGTAGAATATGAAACTGATGTTCAAGGATCATTATCATTATCACAATCATTAACTTTATCAAATCAAGGTCAACCAGTTGAATTAACTTCATCATCTTTATCTACCGATGATATGTCAGGAGTTACAACTGATGAAAAATATAAACAAACTCTTGCTGCTGGGAACCAAGAACATGTTGAACCTTCTAAAAATGAAAAAATTCCAGAATTTTCATATTCTTCAGAAGTTAGTCAGTCAGATAATGAATTCACATTCAGTTTAGAATCTGGATCTGTCATCATTATAGGATCAGATTTTTCAGAAACAACTAATTTACAAGAAGGTGAGGAAACCGGAATTGAATCAGAGATACAAATGTCTTTAGTTGAAGGTGGTAATAGTGGTAATTCTGTTGCTTCTACCACAACTGATGATCGTAATACTATTAATTTCCAAGAACCATCAGAAATTAATGTTGATGAAGAATCAATTGAAACTGGATTCAATAATAATGAAGTAAATAAAGAAACCCAAACAACTAAAGATAACAATTTCAATGGTAATCATGTTGGACCATCAACTGAAACAGATACTGAGGAAAATTATCGTCCTGGACTCTTTGGAGCTCCTCAGTTTGGTTACTCAGAAATAGTACAAGCTGGTGCTGCTGGTGCTACTACTACTACTTCTGGTGCTGGTGCTACTACTACCGCAACTGCTACTGGTGCTACCACTGCTACAGCTACTGATGAAACTGGAAATGAATTAGAATTTATATCACAAGAATCGAACAATGGAGTTGGTAACAATAATAATGCTGAGTCATCTGATAATGGAATTAATGGTTCTAATAAGTTGACAAGTAAAAATTCAGAAGAATTGGATTCTATGATTATTACAGAATTTTATTCATCAACTATTCCATCAAGTTTTGCATTTTTAGTAACTTCTAATGTTCATTTTACTAATCCAACATCTGAAGAAAGTTATTTAAACAGTCAATCATTTGATTTTTCAAATGATATTGCTCATTCTACTAGTGAAATTAAATCATTGATAGATTCTCATCATAATACTAAATTCACCCTGCTTGCTGCTGAAATTGGAATTATTCCTTCAACTACTGAGCCAATTATTAATGTTGGAGCTCAATTTGGTATCACTGATAATATGTTAACAACAACTGGAACAACTGGAACAGGAGCTACAGATGTTATTGGAGATAGTGATGATAATTCATTTGAAAATATGTCAAATGATAATCAAGAACCACATCCAACTGATTTCATTTATCCATCTGATAATTCTATTGTTGACGAGAATAATAACAGTGGTACTGTTGAAAACTTTAGTTTGTCCAATTCTGAATTAACTTCTACTTCTAATGGATTAATTCAAACTGATGATAACTCCGAAGTAACTAATTCTGATGATATGAATGGTCAATCAATGACAAGTAATTCTGTTGATCCTGAAGTTACAAATGATAAAAGTTCTACAACTAAGATATATTCTGAAAGTGATATTGAATCATTGATTAATGAAATATCCACCAAAATTAATGAATCTAAGAAATCATCATCTTTATCAACTACAGACAAATCCAAGACATCAAATAATGAAGCAAATGAAACTGAAAATTCTCTGAATGTTTCTTCTTTTGACAACCAAGAAGGTGTTATTCCATCACAACAATCATCCTCATCTGATATAGATGAATCGTCCAATACTTCAACCCTTTTTGTTTCTGTTATTGATGGTTCTGCTGTTGTTGTAGTTGGTTCAAATACACTTTTACTTTCAGTTATTGATGATGGTAAATCTAGTATTTTACCAGAACAAGAATTTATTGATCCTTCAACTATGATAATTTCAGAATCACTTGTTGCTCGTGATTCATCTTCATATGAAGATGAAGATATTTATACTACTGAAGATTTTGAATTTGAAACATTTGATAATAGTCAAAATTTTATGAGTGGGTCATATACACAAGTTGAAGGACTTATTGAATCTAAAACCCTGGAATTTATTGATAATGAAGGTGGTATTACCGACGCTGCGGAAAATTCTAATCAGTATGTCGATCAAGCTAATCCATCAATGACTACTGGTTATAACACTGGAAATGGCTCTGGAATTGGAAATGGAAATGGAAATGGAAATGGAGATGGTGATGCAACAGGCAATCCAAATGGTGTTGGTAATGGTAATCCAAATGGTAACGGCAACGCCAATGGAAATGAAAATGGTGTTGAAAATGGAAACGGAGCTAACAATGATTCTGGTTCTGGCTCAGATTCTGGTTCTGGTTCTGGTTCTGGCTCAGATTCTGGTTCTGGTTCTGGAAATGGCTCTGGAAATGGCTCTGGTTCTGGAAATGACAATAACAATACTGGTCTGATAACATCAACCGAAGCATTAGGTATAACTTCAACAATAGAATTTGAATCAGGACATTCAACAGATCTTGGAGATTCTGACAAAGAACAAGAAGAAAAAGAAGAAGAGTATTGGAATTCATCAGAATTAGCAAATAAAGATAAAATTTCAATTGATAATGAATTATTATTTGAATATGATAGTATGTGTACTATTGAAGAAGCAATTACTGTTGCTCATAATACTTGTCATCCATCTGCTTCTATATTAATTGAAATTCCAACAACTCTGACTGGTGGTGCTAATGGTAATTTAATATCTTTCATTTCTCCTGTCGTAATATTTGTTGCAATGGTTTTATTCTTATAATACAGTAATTCTTTTTTATTTTATTTGACTATTCTTTCTTTCTTTCTTTCTTATTTTTATTTTGTTTATTTTGTTTATTTGTTTGTTATAATTGTATATTCAAAACTCCTAATATAGACTTCTTTTATTATTAAAATAAATGATTTCATATCAATAGACTAAAGTAAATCAAATTAAAGTTGAATCCCAAATTATAAACCCTTCTCTCTGTTTTTGTTGTTAATTTAAACAAAGAATAATATCAATATACAAATAGCAATAACAAATGCTAAAATTAAAGTATCTCTTTTTCTTCTTGAATTAATTTTACTAATTAAAACATTTAAACCAGGTATATTTTGTAAACTACTCAATATTTGAGATTGAGCATTATTTAAATATTGACGTTGATTTAATAATTCATCTCTTGTATTAAAAGCACCTTGTAATAATCTATCAGCAATATTACCAACATTATTAATTCTTTCCAGTTCTTCTAAAATATAATCATTTCCATTAATATTTGTATTTTCTCTTTGTTTATGAACATTAATATCATTTTGAACATTAAATAATAAATTATTCTTATTTCGTTCTTCAATTATTCTATTAGTTATATTATTAAATGAAATTTTATCATCATTTAATTTTTCTTGATGTCGAGTAAATTGTTGTAATTTACTAGTACTTAAATTACTAGTTTGCATAGTTGATATTCTATTCATTTTAGAAATAACTTCATCTCTACGATTTAATAAATCTTTAATCTGTTGAATTATTAATTCTTCATCAGGTGTTGAATCTAAATTATGTTGAGTTTGAAATTGGGAATATTTCGATAATAATTGTTCAGTTTGTTTTTCTAATGATAATGCTTGTGATCTAGCCTGTGTGAATGTTTGTGATGACATTATGGAAGTAAAATTGATAGATTGATAACTATTAGATGATATTAAATACACAAGTTGTAATTATGCTGTGCTGTTCTATATTGTTTCGGTTTGGTTTGGTTTGACTTTTTTTTTTCTCTATCTCTCTCATTCTCTCCTTTTCGTTTTGGTGATTTGAGTATTCCTTTTTTTTCACACAACAAAACATAACCCATTGATAAATATGGAAAGAGATACGCCTAGTCAGACACATAGCTAATTGAGAATAAAACATCAGGTATGAATAATTAGAATAATGGAAAGATTGAATTTACCATTATTGGCTGTAGATTATTACACTAGGAATCACTGGGAGCAAACCAACAAAAAAATTCATAATTGTTTATAAAAGACACGACCAGACACGTGATATACCCAACGTGACACTACAATTTTATACTCAAGCAAATATGCAACCAAACAAAAAAATTAAAAAGTAATTTGCAATCCACCAAGTATTGTCTACATGTGACAAATGGACTTGATATATATATATATATGAACAGAGGATAATAATATCAAAGTAAGCTGTATGATTTAGGGAAGACCAGATGTGTTTTTTATCAAATGATGGGATTTATTCTGATACAATTGAAATATATAATACACTTGTTTCAAATCAATGATATTATTTCTATTCTAAGTGGGTTCAATTTTCAAAAATAAAAACATTTGAACCAATTGAATAAGTCATAAATCTATCTAATTATATCAATGAACTCTCATGTTTTTAATTTATAAATAAGCATTAAATCTCAATATGAAGATCACAATTGTCTTTGCTGTTATCATAAGATCAATCATTATTGTACTATATCCATTTTAACTTATCATCACAAAACATGTATATATATATATAGAGAGATATCCTCCACATAAACTCCAGGATTTATCGGGATTCTAATTGTTTTTTTTTTTGTTTTTGTTTCATTTGTGATACCAAACTGGATAAAATTTAATCAATTTCATCAAATTTTCATTGTTCCAATAATAAATAGATTTTTTTTTCCGGAGATTATCTAACTCCTTTAATTAGTTAATTAATTAATTAGAATATTGTTTTTTTATTTTTATTTTTGCGCTACCACAGAAACGAGATTATTGAACAAGGATTAGATTCAAGAATTGTGAGACATGATATAGCCGGATATTTCATCCGGAAAAACCCAAACAATTTATTATTGTGATCCAGAAAAAGATTACACAAACCACAATTCGGGCTTGGCATTTTACGAAAGAAAGGAAAAACCTTTCTTTTTTTTCTTTTTGGAGAATTTCCGAATGTGTACACAATAAGCAAATCATCGCCTTCATGTAGAAAGGTTTTTTTTTAAAGAAAATGAATCCGATTTACATTTAATAATTCGGAATTAGTAAAAAATTCCGATCCTTAAGATGATGATTATGATAAAGATGATTGGGTCAAAAATAATTTAAATTTAACCAACAATTCTTATTTTTTTCTTTTAAAAAAAATATAATTAAACATCCATATTCTGAAACTGAGACACAACAGAAATAAATAATTTCATAACTCTTGCTTTTCCTTTCTTGCTCCTCCGCCCCCCCTTTGTAGTAAATAAGTAAGTACAATTACATTGACGATTGTAACCAAGAGAAGTAAACCAATTAAAAAAAAAAAAAACTATAATCGCTCGATCCTTAATTGTAATACTAACCACAAAACAAAAAAATTGTATAAGATGTTATAAATGTAACATTTAATACGTCATATATTGAAATTGTTCTTTACACTGATTAATGTAATTAATATGACATGATATTAAATTAATGACAAGATCATTTAAGGTTTTTCAATTTTTTATTTGAAACGAAATTCTGACTCGATAATTTGTTAAAACAAAAATATGAAAAATTTCACCATATCGTAAATGTACATAGGCAAAGAAAATTATATATATATATATATATATATATACATATACAGATGAAGAAAAAACCACACCATTCTATTCCCGTAAATTAAATTAATTTGACCCAAAGCAAAAAATAAAAAAAAAAAAAAAAAATTAGAAATCAAATAATTTTGTCATTTTTACGTAAGTGAACCAAATTTCAAACGTACACCCCCTGATTCTCGTGACTTTCTTTCACACACTCTCCTATTGTGCAATTACTAAGTTTTCCGAACCATCCTTTCTCTCCCTCCCTCGCGCTTTTATTTGGGCGCGCCCCCTAGCGGAATTAAATTAAATTAAATTAAACTAAAGCGCCACAAAACGCGGCACCACAAACTTTTTAGTGCGTAACATTCCGGTCCCACCCCATGGGTCCGGTCTATTCACCTATTGCGCCCGTCATTGTGATCCCTTCTGGGTCGAGTTGGCTCGATCGTACGTCTAAAACATTCTCCCTCTAATCAAATCCACAGCAGCCCACTCACACCACAGAAGCGAGATCGGTTAGAATCAACTCGACTTGACTCCTCCCACCCAATCAAATTATACAACTTTTACTCTATTGGCCATATATCCTTATATTTTAATATATTTAAAAAAAAACCTGAATACTATACAAAGTAAAACTAATTAAAAATCAAAATTCAAACCCAAAAGAAGAAGAAATGTAAAAGACAATAATAATAATAATATTAAAGAAAAATAAAATTGATGTAGTTAATAATATAATAATAAACAAAAGCGATTGAATGCAATTTTTCTTTTCAATAATTTAGAAAATAAACAAAAAAAAAAAAAAAATGAATAAAAAAATGCAATTGGTAATATTTATATAAAAATCAAATATGAATTGAATCACTGAATGAATGTAATGTCGATGCAGTGGATGGTGGCAGACAAGATGCTAAAATTGGAGTATTAGGTGTAGAAGTAGATGAAGTAGATGAACTGTTACTTGTAGTTGAGTTATTGGCAAAACAATAATTGTTCAATAAATCAGTATAACTCAAACTTGAAAAATCAAGTTTGGTTGGATTGGAATTAGCAGTTGAAGATTTTGATGTGACGGTAGTAGAAACTGTATCTCTTCTATGAGAACGTTGTTGTCTCTGTGAGTATCTTTGTCTTGGAGTATTAACAATATCACTTGATGAAAATGATTTACCAAACAATGGAGGACGGACTCCAGCTGGTGAAGAAGAATCTTCAAAATTGTTGAAAACTGAAAAACTACGTTGACCAGCGGTTTTCTTGGTAGAATCTTTATGCAACATTAATTTGGAAACCAATTCATTAAATTGTGGAGAATCATCTTCCTTTTTGGATAATGAAGCTAATGTTGAAGAAACCTTTGGATGATGTGGAAGAGCTTGCTTCTTTTCAACTCTAGTCAATTTGAACTTGTAGTTGTTTCCAAAATTGTTGTCCCAATATTCATTACCATTAACTTCATATTTGATACACAATTGTAAATCAACATTGTTTGAACCATAAATCAAGTCATCCAAAGAAATTTTGAATTTAAATTGATCAATTGAATCAATTGATTTGACATAAGAAATAATTGATTGTCCACCAAACACAACACTAGTTTTCCAATTGTTCAAAGTCAATTTAACAACAATCTTCTTTTCAAATGCCAAATTCTTAACATTAACCAAACCATAAAGAAAAGTTTTACCATCGGTTTTCAAAACATATGCAGATGGCAACCAAACAATGGATTCTTTAGTGTTGACCATCTTTGGAATGTTATGAGAAGTTAATCTATATTCTCTGGAAGCAGAAGGAGCAGAAAAGGTGGTATTGGAGTGACTGTTGTTACTGCCGTTATTGGTAAATGTTTTTGGAGTTGACCAATATTCATCTTCATCTTCATCTTCAGAAGAACTTGAAGAAGCAGTAGATTTATCCCAGTTCCAATCAAAACCGGCTCTCTTTCTTGAGTGATTTCTGTTTTTAATCAAAGTGTAGACATCATCAGCGTCAAAGAAATCTGGTTCGAAATCATATGAAGGAGGTGAATGACAAGGTGAACAATTGGTTGAAGAAACAGCAGAAGGAGAATCACAACCATCAAACATTTTAACTTTGATTAATCTTGATGCAAAACGGACAGATTTTCTTGGAGTAGATGGAGCAGATTTGGATGATAATTGTGGAGTTGATAAAGAACGTTGCAATAAGCTTGATAATTTCAATGAAGATTTAACCAATTCACCAGATTTCTTACGAATTAATTTAGGTGGTAATGGGGTATATTCAGAAGGAGAAACAGGTTCATCTTGTGAAGTTATTATTGGTACTTTTGGAGGCACATAATAGTTTGGGATACTAATCTTCTTTGGTTTGGTTGTTGTTGTTGTTGTTGTTGTTGTACTAGTAGTAGTATTAGTAATGGTGGGTGTTGGAGATGGAGAAGATGTGATTTTAATGGTTGATTGTGAATCTAGGGAATCATTGGAAGAATTGTTATGTTTGAAAAATGAAGTTGATGTGTAAGATAAAGGTGAAGGTGAAACTGTGGTAGTACTAGTTTCCTTCTCTGTGATTGTAGTTGACATATTTAATGGCAATGTAATGTAAATAACAATAACTATTTAGTAGAAGTAAATCTTAGCAACTCAAAAATTAAATGAAAAAAAAAAAATTGAATTTTTTTTTGTGAGGTAGTTCCTTTGCTTAGTTTATATATGTATAGGAGCTATTATGGTTTTTTTTTTTTTTCAGATAAGATTGTTTGTGTGACTTTTTTTTTCTTTATGTAGTTTCTTTTTTTTTGTTCGCTTTTCCTGAATGGTTTGTTAACTGGAATCAAGGGAAATAGAAATAGAAACAGAAAAAAAAAATTAAACAATTAGACACAAAAATCTAGGGCGGGACTTAATGATGGAAAAAAAAAAGTTTAAACACCTAAAAATTGATTGATTAAAAAGATGACGTTGTGGTTGTAGTTGTTGTAATAGCTCTTCTTTCTCTTGAAGTTTATGTGTATATGTACAAGGAAGAAAAGAAGGCGGGATGATGGTAATAAAATATAAAACAAGTTGGTAAATAGTATGTCTTCTTCTTCTTTTTGTTCTTTTTGTTCCTTTGTGTTAGAAAAGTACAATTGAAGAATACGGAGTATGTAATATATTTGTAATAAGTGGATTAGGGGACAGAAAATGCCAGTTGTTGATGTTGTTGTTGTAGTAGTAGTAGTAGTATCAGTCTATCAATATATAATAATTCCAGAATATCCAGCACTCGGGAAGTCAATATATATATAAAAAAAACAAAGAAGATAGATATATTTGGATAGAGGATTGGTTGTAAAACAACAACTAGTTGAGGTGATATAAGTATATCTTTGTTGGTTGTCAAAATTAAAAATTGAAAATTGAAAACTAAAAAAAAGCAGTTGTAAAAAAAAACAAAATTCACTTGAAAGAAAGAAGAGGGAAATTGAAAGGGTATTTAAATAATTACATATACTTAAATCTTGTATAATATCATCTATATGTGTGTATGTAAGTGTGTATACATAATATTAGTTAATTATTTTGTTGGCTATGTGTGTGTGTGTGGGTAGAAAATTTTTTACAACAAAAATTAAATTAAATTAAGAGAAAAGAAAAGAGGAGAACAACAACAACTAACAAGGGGGGGTGTTAACCAGACTGCAGACTGCACACAAAACACAAAACACCTGACCACAAAACAGAAGAAGAATTACACAAAGCACAGCACAGCAAAGCAAAGCTAATAAAAATAATAATAAGCATTTTTTAGTCATTTCTTTAAACAAAGAAAAAGAAGAAGGGAGAGAGAAAAAGATGAAGAGACAGAAAAAATTTTTATTACTCTTATTATTATCCACACGCACACGTACTCACACACACACACACACTCTCTCTCTTTTGATGGGCTGCTAATATTTTTTACAACCCACAAGACAGCAAATTTATAACTCATAGCAAAGTAAACTTCAACAACTTGACAGTAGATCTATAGAATCCCTCGATCACTTGCTCTTTTAAGGTACATCACACACTCACACACACACGGTATATTAATAATCACTCATGGCTCATTCCCGATGGATATATTTCATGGTAGAATTCCTTAATCCTATTTCCGGTCGCACAGTATCCATCCATGATGTGCGCATGTACGTTTGCGCAAAATTGGCCCAGATCACCTCCGATTTTGTTCTTTTCTGTGTTCTCGCTCCCTCGTTCTTCTTCTTCTTCTTTTTCTATGATGAGTGTGGGAATAATAATAATAATAATAATAATAATATTAAAAACTATAATTAGTAATTTGGCAATTCATCATGAAACAAGGATATACAAACCCGAGACAGCAAATACACCCACCCACCCACTCACGCATACAGTGGTTGACACTTCTAACGCTCAACTGATAAACTCCATATTACCCTCTTGTTTTATCCCCACACAATTTTCCCCAGTATATTTGAACATCTATTGTTCTTGAATAAATTCAGTCCAATCTATTCAAGGGGGGGGGGAGGGCCGTTACAAACAAAAAACTGAAAAGAATCGTCTTTATCACATTAAAATCTATTTCTTCTCATAGTATATTAAAGAAAAATAAAACGCTAGATTATGTACGCCTGCCATCACCTGATGAAAAATCTTTTTTTTTTTTTTTTTTTTTTAAGGATCGAGAACCAGGAATTGGCTATTTTAAAGTATGCATAAATTTGGTTATATTTTTTTGTTTTTAGACTAATTTTTAGTATCTCCAGCAGATGATACGTATGACCCATGGGGCGTTAAAATTAAAAGGGAGAGAGAGTGAGTGTGATAGGGGGCGGTGGTAATAAGAGCTGCAGCAGGAAAGATAAATCTGTTCTTTTAAGATTTGACTTCGCTTGACTTAATAGAAGAATTGAATTAGTATAGTATAGATGAAGGGATATAAATCCTTAATTTTCTCTTATCGTATATCCAGGGTCGGTATTAAACGTGACAAGGGATTTTTTATTTTTTTGTATGTATGTATGTATTGGGTTGTCAATTTGCTTTTACATTATGGGTGGATGTGTCAGGTTTGGCAGCAGCACAACCTTTGATTATTGTTATTGAATATATGCATTGATGGATCATGTAGATCTTTTGCTTTCCATTTGGTATTTTATTTTAAGATAGGGGGTATTGTTTGACGGGATTCCTTTTTTAAATATTTTATGGCAGCGATCCATTTGATCTGGATTTATTATTGATGAGCCTACACGTATGCAATAACCTCAGGTTCGTAGATTGGTTAGAGGAGAAGAAAGGGAGAGAGTCAAATAATACAAAGGAATTAAAGTTTAAAATTCCAAACTCAAACTCCAAACTCAAAACTCATAGTTAAACACAGGCTTCTTATCATTACCGTGTCGGGATCTCCACACAGAATATCAGGCGGTGGAGTGATGATGGATTTTGTGAGTGATCAAATGTAATGCAGAGTCTTGCTACCGCTCTACACTTACACAAGTGGCCACAGCGGTAGGATACGTAGTGAATGTATGATTTACAGGCCAATATGTACTATCTAACTTCGTACATCTGTGAATGATTTGGGAGGTTTTGCTGGCTTGTTGAATTGATGATATTGATATCGAGTCTCTCTTTTTTTTGCAGCACCACCACCACCTCCTTGACAAAAATTAAAAATAAAAACTTCGGAAATTAAAAACATGACACAAAAGCATACAAGAAAAAGAATTCTAATTTACTGAAATGACACAAAGACACGATCACTGAATATAATGTACATAAATTTTTTTTTGTTTTAATCATCAATACTTCTTATTTTTGTTACAGAGTACACACACAATAAGAGATGAGTCTTGTAATTCTTGCGGGAATGAGATAAATGGTGTGAGATTTAATTTATGATTATTATTAGTACGATACTACTGATAACAGACAGTATTCATTACAGTACTTAGTCAAGATGACTTCATATTACATACACTAAATGTTAAATATTAAATACTAAATACTAAATACTAAGATGATGATGATTATAAATCCAAATAGTAATAGAATACTATAACAATAGATGAGTATGATTATTACACCAGACCTTTGTTATCTATCACACTGCACACACCCATACACATACACCCCCCCTGTAGGAGCTCATTATAAGGAAAAGAAAAAGAAATAGTCAATTATTGTCTTATTGCTTGTATGTACTTCTGCATTAACAGCAAGATGGGTTAAAAACCATTGGGAATTTTTTTTTTTAATCTATTGTTAACCGATTGATTCTATTAAATAGATATGTACTGTAGATAATGATGATAATGACAATTCATTGTTTTTAGTCTCTATATCTCCCTCTCCTTTCTTTTTTTGTTTTGTTTTAAAGCATATACTATATCCCTCACCCATGTTCTACACCCTCTGTGTCTTACTCTCTGAATTCCCCCTTTTTCTTTTTATCCTTATCTTGGTATTAATTCTGTATAGGAATATATCGAGCCGACGTTTATTACTCTACTACTTTCTTTCAGCCCCAGTCGTATCAAATAAATAAGCCGACTCGCTCATGGCATGGATCTGATTAGTGGTATTAATCGTACGATAAACGTTTATTATTGTCACTATTATTATTATATCCAAGGAATAATTAAGGGGCGGCAAGAGATAGAGATAGAGACAGAGATAGAGATAGAGAGAGGCAACAAGTGAGGGATTTGATTTAATCATGAATTTATTATTTTGCACCCTTCTCTTACTTCTCGTTTCCGTTTCTTCTCTCTCTTTTCTCCCCATGGGAAATTGATGATTAATTAACGATTTTAACCAATATTATATGTTCCTCGTTTGTTTCTTTACTTGCTTGAAACATTGGGACAACCATTGCATTTACAATGTTTCCTGGTTATGATAAGCTAACAGAAGAACAGTAGGGTTAAACATTATAGTTTAAATCAAATGATCTTTTGTGTAAAATACTAAAGATGAAGATAAATAATAATAATAATAAGAATAAGAATAAAATATAATCAAACGTACTTTAATATTGTATTATAGTGTGTAACTGGTGTACACCTTATTAAATTAAACCCAAATTATTTATTTTAACCCAATAGAGTTAAATTTTTCTTTCTTTTTCTTATTTCACATTTCATATTTCATATTTCATATTTCACATTTCATATTTCTTATTTCATATTTCACATTATTTTTTCATTAGTGGTTATGTATTATTTTAGACATGTAGATACATATATAATGCTTGCAGTTATAATCGTAATTTCATAGTCCATTTAATCAACCTCATAGAAAAAAAAAAACACCGAGAGATCCAGATTGAGATGAGCTAATTTCATATTCGAGAAAGACATGTAAAAAATTCACGCATATATAAACCGATTCCGAATCGTATATGTATATCTACACAAATTGAGTTTTCTTTTTCACTCTAAAAATAAACTACATAAATGTATTGGATAACTTTAAAGGAAATTATTAAAATAGAATTTTCTCTCTCTCTCTCTCTTTTAAGCTTTAGTTTTATTTTTAATCTTTTAGAATTCGAAACATGTGGGATACTTTAAAAAATTTCATTCTCGAAACTGGTGGTTAATTTCATACGTTTTTTTATTTTTATTTTTTCTTCTTCAGAAGTTTAATTCTGATTATTATTATTATTAATATTATTAACATTGTTATTATTGTTATACTCATCCTACTTAGGTTATACTCCGATTATAGTCTTTATTCCCGTACTTGTTATTTAATTTAATAGAATAGAATAGAATAGAATAGAATAGAATATAGAAAAAAAAAAGGTTTCGTGCATATGTGCACAATTGTGCTTAATTTTTGCAGTTCTTGAAACGAGAGAGTTGGTAGTGTTCTTTGTAACACTTTTCTTATTTAGCCGCCCGGCCCCACCCCACCCCGTCCCGCTAGCCACCACCACCAGCAGCACTAACAGCACCACCACCACTCTGCTCGTTAATTTATTTCTTCCCCACCTTCGTATTACATTGTGCACACCCAAAAGATTTGCAGTCTTTCTGGTTTTGTATCAGATATCAAACAACACACACACAAAATTTTTCTTTACTACTACAAGATCAATACATTTCACCATTACTGTATTTGATTATTATTATTATTATTATTATTATTATTATTATTATTATTATTGTTGTTGTTGTTGTTGCTATTATAATTGCTATTAATTATTATTTCTCGTAACTAGTCAGATCCAATGGTATTTTTTCCCACCAAATTAATATGCCACTGTACAATTCATCACACCACGCACCAACCCTTAAACGATCAACTCAACTCAACTCAACTTAACTAAATATACACCATATAATTAAGGTGTTTTTATTTAGGTGCTATTTGAATGTTAGTTTTTTTGATTCCTGAAATGTTCTTTAATTTTATATATATATATATATATATGTCTTTGTTTACTGGTTAACTCAATGTTTGCTTGGATTTACATTTACATATAGAATCCACCAATATTTCTTAGTTTTAATTAAAAACTATACAATAGTTTCAACTATTTCTTATCTTGTTCATCTATTGAATATTTTTCTTTTTTTTGTTTTAATCAAACTAGCAAGTACATATCTAAAATTGGAATTATCATAAACTAAATAAATAAACCTCTAGATTATTATATTCTTATATTTATTTTAATTATTAGTGATATAAAAATGAATCCTGGCTTTTCTTTTTCATAATTTGTAATATATAAATTATAGACACACTTAAAATTCATGAATATTATCTCGATTTAATGTTTGTGATTTCCTATTAAGGGTATGTATGAATATATTAGAATATATTGAATTTAGAAAGAATGTAACATAGGATTAATTTACTCTATACAACACACACACCCTTCATTTTTATATATTATAAGTGCCCTGGTGTTATTCACTTCATTCGAAATGTCATAAAGCAAGTTTATGTGGGTAAATTCGACAATTAATGAATGAATGTGTGTGGAGAGGGGGTAGGTGATATAATTGTGGAGACAGATAAACATAGAAAGGTACATTTATCTATCTTACATAAATGGGAAAAGAAAACCACACACATACACATATGGCCACCCACCAAGTTAATTATTTCTTATTAATATTGTTAGTATTTTATTTGATTATTGTTCTATACATATTGTTACAAAGTAAGAAATGTTTTTAACAAATGAATTTGATTTAATTTATTCTCGAGGATAGATGTGTGGGGGAAAGGGAGATTTATGAGGAGATATACATATTCAAAATGCAAGGAGTACAATTTATACAAAGAGGGGGCGGAAGGGGGACAAAGCGAGTAAACAAATAAGAAAGGAATGTAGGGGGTGTAAAGATAAATATATGAGATTGTTATTTGAAAGGAATAGATCTACGAATTGCATGAAATTGTTGGGTAATCAAATAATATTTCATTTAATATAGATATATATATATATAAAGCATTGATAAATTACGTTCTACCGGGAGAGAGAGGTAGAGTGGGGGAAGATAGAGAGAGATAACTACCTAAAGTTAAGATGAAAATAAATGTGTCTAGAATCATTGTTCATAATAAAATACTAAGAATAATTAATAGAAGTAATATTTCCATTTTTGAAATATTACATTCCTTTCTTAGGGCTTGCAATGAATTAAACACGCCTTGTAAAGTGTACGTTTTGAGATTCATATAAGTTCTAGATCTTTGAGTCATTGTAATTGATAATGAAAACATTCAATTCTTAAATGATATTGTCCTAATATGCAACTCCAAATTCGGCAGTGTCGATTTGGGAATTATGAATTTTTGCAGCAAAATTCCAAAATAACCAACTATTACAGTTATTACAAGACTCATTGATAAGTAAGAAACAATCTATTGATATATATATATATATATACCCTAATTATTTAATTTGATTTATTTCTTAGCACCATATCTAGAAACGGCTTTACCATCAGGAATAGTAAACAAAACAACAGGTTTACCTTCTTCATATGGTTGATCAACTCTAAAGTAACCTTTTCTTTCAAATTGAATAATATCACCAGCTTGTAATTTAGCAACATTCAAATCAGCAAAACCTTTAGTATGGAATTCAGTTTCTGGAGTAATGAAATCTTCAAAATTATCATTTTCTTCTAATTTATCTTTAGTAATCAAATGATCAAAATCAACCATATCAATTTCAACTTTATCTTTAGTATCAGCCAACCAAGTAAGTTTCTTTGAAGTCTTACGGAAATCACCTTCCAAATGTAAGTTGGCTTCAATGGATTTAACAATACCATCATCACCTTTAACAACTTTAGAAACAATAATGTTACCCCAATCCATAAAAGTAACTTCTTCACCTTCAGTTAAATCAGCATCAGCTTGATCAATTAAAACTTGATCAGCGAAAATAACATCTTTGTTACCAATATCTGGGTTCTTCTTATGTTTTGGTTTTGATTCAGTTGATGGTTCTTTTGGTCCATTCAATAATTTAACTGGAACAACATTGGCTGCATCAACAGCAGTGAATCTTGGACAAACTGGATCAATGATTTTTTTGTTCATAGCCCAAATAAGAGACCATTCCAAATTAATGATATTTCTAGAAGGACCTTGAGAAATAATGAAATTTCTTAAACCTTCAACAGTCATACCTCTTCTTCTAACCCCTCTAACAGTTGGGAATCTTGGATCATCCCAGTTAGAAACATAGTTTTTATCAACAAACCATTGTAATTTTCTCTTGGATAATAAAGTTCTAACAAAATTAACTCTACCGAAATCCCAAATAGCAACAGATCTTAAACCTAAAGCATTTTGAATCCATTCATATTGTGGGTTACGGTCTCTATATTCATTGGTTCTCAAAGCATGAGTAACACCTTCAATAGAATCAACAACTGGAACACAGAAATCGTAAATTGGGTACATTTTCCAAGCAGTACCAGTTCTATGATGAGGAGTCAAGTTACATCTGTAAATAGTTGGATCTCTTAAAGTTTTGTTTGGATTCTTGTAATCAATCTTGGCTCTCAAACAATTCTTTAAACCTTCTTCAGTACCATTCTTCATTTCTTCAGTGAAAATCTTCAAGTTTTCTTCAATGGATCTATTTCTTCTGGCGGAGGCATCACCAACCATTCTTTCTTCTCTCATTTTTTCAACTGGAGTATCATCACAATAAGCATTGCCATCTTTAATCATCTTGACAGCCAAATCATACATAGTATCAAAATAATCAGATGAATAAGTGATTTTATCACCTTTAATACCCAACAATTTCAAATCTTCAAGAATAGAATCTTGGAATTCAACTTTTTCTTTAGTTGGATTAGTATCATCAAATCTAATAATCAATTTACCATTAAATTTATGAGCAAAATATTCATTCAAAACAGCAGCTTTAGCATGTCCAATATGTAAATAACCAGATGGTTCAGGTGGGAATCTAGTAACAACTTTACCCATTTCAGCTCCTGGTAAATCAATTTCAAAACTTGCTTTATGAGCTTCTTTTTTACCACCACTAGCAGCAGTTTTAGCAGATTTAGCAGCTTTTCTCAATTCAACTAAAGATTTACTCATTAATTCGACTGAACCTTCAAATCTTTTATCTTCAGCTAATAAATTATACCATCTGGAAATGTTAGCATAAACACCATTCTTAATAACTGAACCCATCAATGCATTGGCTCTTAAAACACCCCAAATGGCAATATCAGCCAATGAGTATTGATAACCAACAACAAATGAACGGAAATTCAATGATGATCAAGTTTTTCCAAATCAGAACTTAATTCTTTAAATTTTTAATGTATAATTTATCTAAAGCAAATTTAATCCATTCTTGAGATTTGGATCTTTCTGGTAATAATTCAGGTAAAGTTTGAGCCAAATAATCTAAACCATCTAATTGATCAATAAAAGTTTCACCACCTGGAGTAACTAATTTAATGGTACTTTTAGATTCAGCATCAACAACTTTATCATCAACAAATTCAATTGGGATTGAAACATCAACAGAACTAGAGTTGATGAAATTAACAGCAATTAAGATTGGGTAAGGAATGTTTTGTGCCTTACCAGCAACAGATAAACTAAATGACATAATTAAGTTGTTTCTGACTTAAATAGAAAAAGAAGTAACAACAATCAATTGAAATTAAAAATTAAAAATTAAAAATTAAAAAAAAATTTATTCAAGTCAGAGGAGTAAAGGGAATATGAATAATCAACTCGAAAATTTTTTTTCAATGCGGGTCGTGTATCTGTGGCAAGTTGACTGTTTTTTTTTTCGGGCTTGCTTTATCAGTGGCAGTTTTAGTAGAGAGACACTTTTGAATGTACCATCATTTGATTTCACCAACAGGAATAAGGGACAGTCCACATACCAACTACTCACACACATACATACATACATACAAATGAGTATACATGCACAAAGGAATGGATCATCAGCTCAATTTAATGGTGTTAATCAACGTCCAACAGCTAAACGATCACCGTCAATTTTAGTCACTGATGCTCGTAGCGATAAAGTTAAAGGAGCACGAGCTCCATTTGCTGGTCAAAATTATAAGAAACAACAACAGCTAGAACAACAGAGACAACAACAACAACAACAACAGAATCATCGTGGGAATTATAATTTTCAACAACTGCAACATCTTAATGCTCTTCAACAACGATTTAAAAATAAATTTACTGATATATCAGTTGATAAATTGTTGAGCAATTCAAGTGATATTCCTTCAGGTCAATTACGATTTCGTCATCCTCCTAATTTCAATCGTCAACGATATGGAAGTACGGGTTCATCATCATCATCACCACCACCACCTCCTATAAGGAGTCCATATAGTCAACAAGATCATCGAAGAAATATCCGAAGTATTCCAAAACTTTCTCTGTCATTACCTTCAAGAACATCTAAAACTAGTCAAAAACTTGTATTGATTCCAGAAGAACAACGACATGGATCTCCACCATTAACAAGTTCAATTTCAACATCAAAGGCTACACAAGAAACAAATGTTAATGCAGAATTACAAGCTCAAATGACAAGATCAAGAGCTGAATTAATGCCAAAGGAAAAAAGAGCTGAAGAATTTAGTAGAATGACGGCTTATTTCATTTGTGAAGAATTCAATTTATCAGAAGTTGCTAAATTTTTGCGTAAAAATCATGAAGTTAAACCAAGATTATATGATGAAGCTTTATATGTACCTTATGCCTTACCTTTATTACCGGGGAATGAAGGAGTTCGTGTTAAATCAAATAATACTGCTAAATTATTGGCTAAGAATAAATATATGGAGAATATGATTAATAAAAATGAACAAACTACACATTTATATGAATATTATTCTGGTTTTGAAACTCCTGAAGATGCAAACAATTATTCCATGGATCCAGAGTTTGAAAATGTTGATGGAAATACTCCATTTGAACCTTCAGAACCACAATTTTTTGCTCCACCTGAGGATGAAGAAGAAGTAGTTGAAGAAATTGATCAAAATCAACTGAGTGTTGCTAGCAACAAGAGGAATGATAAAGGATCAGGAAACAATGCCAAATCAAAAGCCACAACTACCACTACGACTAACACCACATCCACCAATACAAATACTACTACTACAACAACAACATCGACGTCCTCCTCCTCCTCCTCATCATCATCATCGATTCATAGTCAAAGTGATGTATCTAAACATCATGCGGAAATGTTTGTATTTGATTTTGGAGTGGTTGTATTTTGGAATTTTTCTGAAATCCATGAAAAGAATATTCTTGCAGATTTAGCATTTAGTGATGAATCATTATTGATTAATCCAATAGATGAACAAGATATTGAAACAGAAGAATTTCATTATGAATATGATCGACAATTATTACGACCAAGAATTTATAATGATATGATTACTTTACGTTCAGCTGATCATTTAATTAAACTTACCATGTCTTATGCAATTGCACAACTGACGAAATTAGAATTATTTGAAAGTCGAATGGTTAATGTTTTACATCTGATTAGTAAATTACCTAAAAAATTGGCCCTTACTGGATCACTTGGATTGAAACAACATCAAGTTATGAAAAAATCTGGTAAATTATTTAAATTACGTGTTGATGTAAATTTATCTGGTTCTATTTTAGATACTCCTGGATTTTTTTGGAGTTCAGAACCTGCTTTACATCCATTATATAATGCAGTTAGGGAATATTTGGAAATTGATCAAAGAGTTCAAGTTTTAAATAATCGATGTAAAGTATTTTTGGAATTTATTGATATTATTCATGATAGTTTAAATGAAAAGAATACTAATAGAATAACATGGATGATTATTGTTATAATTTTCTTAAGTTTATTCGTTAGTTTATTTGAATTATTCCTTGGTTCATCTAAATTAGTTACATAATTACATATAGGGTTCTAATAATAAATAATAATAATAATACCTAATATTTTCTCATTTCCAATGTCTTCTATTTGATTTTTTTATATATATATACAAGAATATTTATAATTTTGTTAATGATTTTATTTAGTTGGATGAGTTGGAATTTCAACAAGTTCCAGTTCATTAATTTTCACAGCACCAGTACGTTGAATTAATTCATCAAAAATTTTACTACCTGATTTACCAGAACATTCGATATTTAAATTATCTTTATCTTCAAAACCATGAATTTTTAATAAATTATCAATTTTAATATCTTTATTAGAATTTTCTTCATTTATTAAAATATTATGAATAGTAAATTTTAAATTTGGATTATGATATTTTAAACTTGGTAATTTCTCTTTAATTAATTGATTAATACCTAAATTTGATTTATCAACTATTTTAGATTGTTGTTGTTGTTGTTGTTGATGATGATATACTGATAATTCAAGTTCTTTAAATTTTGATCCATCTAATTTAAATGAATTTTCTGGATTTGCAATAATACGATTGATTTTTTGAATACTTTTTAAAAGATCAGGTTTATAATTCTTAGCCTTTTGGAATAGTTGTCTTGCTGACATGATGATAATGTTGGTAATATTAAAGGTTAGTAATATTGAATGATTGATGATTGGAAAATCTTTTTTTCAAATTTTTTTTTTTCAGTGGTGGAAAATTTGGTGATATTGTGCACGTGTACACGACTTATGAATATACTGGAGAAGAACATTAGAAAGGTTCCTTATACTGTATAGGTGGTATTGACAGTTAAGAGATTCGGGATAGATAGAGACTAGACTAGGAAGATGTTTTTAATTCCCATAAGATGGTTAGATGTGGGGTTTATAATGGAATACTGTACTTTGGTGTAGTATTGACGAATGAGTTTGCAGTTTTTGCCCGGCTCTTTTCTAAATCATTTTCATAGATCAGATATATATTCCACCTCATAGATCACAACATGCTTTTATAGAACATCCTAAACCTAGAAAATGTATCAATTTCACATTTCTGGTTTTTCCGAAACATTATTAGCCGAGTGAATGGTAAACCCGCGATTCGTAAAGAAAAAAAAGAAAAAAAAAACAATAATCAAAATCAATCACTTAGCTATGATTACACGTAGTACAATTACACTCCTTGATAGTTCATGTCTCTACCTTCAAAATATGCCCCTGAGGGGTTAAGTGCTGAAGATCAGTCACGAGTAATAACTGTTGGAAATAAGAGACCTCGAAAACCAATAAATTATATCCATAGAACAATTGATGATAAAATTCAAAACGCGTTACAGAATCATCATCTTAACCACCAGGACCAACAAAATGGACATAATAATGATGACGATGATATTGAAATGATACCTTTTGAAGATGCAGAAGAAGTCGATGTTATTACTTCATATGTTGAATATTTACGTGGTCATACAGCTTATGAACAACAACAACATAATGATATGATGATTGATGAAGATGAGTTTAATGATAATAATAATGAACTAGTTGAAATTATAGAAGGAAATATATCTTATTTAATCCTTGATACAAATTTTTTAATATCTCATTTGAAAATAGTAGATTGTCTTAAAAAATTAGCCCCTAATCATGGATTGAAAATAATTATTCCAGTTTATGTAATTCAAGAATTAGATGGATTAAAAAATTCAAATAAAATTAATAATTCAAATAATGGAGAAGATGGATGTTCAGGTGAATCGATTTCACAATTAGCTAAATGGGCAAACCAATGGGTTTATAATTCATTAATTGATTCAAAAACAATAGTTAAAGGTCAGAAATTATCTCAACGTATAGATAAAAGTTTAATTAAAGATGATGCTATATTGGATTGTTGTTTATATTTCAAAAAAAATCATCCTAATAGTTTAACTATTATATTATCAAATGATAAAAATTTATGTTCAAAAGCATTAATGAATGAATTATTAACTGTTAGTTTTAGACCTAATATGAGTGGTGAATTAATTGCAGAAACTATATATAATGAAAATATTCAAAGATTTGGAAAAATAGAAACTAAAACAAAAGTTATCAAAAATGCCACACCATTAAGAATAAATTCACCAATTCCTGATACTCCTCCTCCTCATCCAACAGTTGCTCCTTCAAGTGAATGGGTGGCTAAAACTCAAGAAATAGACAGATATTCTAGTTTTGAAAGTATATCTATTGGTGTATACAATGAAATTCAAATGGTTTTGTTATCTGCATTACATCATTGTATGGAAGAAGAATATGGAGATGATTTGGATTTGATTCGTGATTATGATAAAGATCAAATAGTTACTATTGATGATTGTGCTAATTTGATTATACGATTCTGGAGTACTGTTTTTCTGGAATATTTCCGAGCTACTCCTGATCATTTCTTACCATTTCATCAATCAAATGTTCGTCGAAAATTTTCAAAGAAAACTCCAATTCATGTTAATGTTCCTAATTCTCCAGGAGAATTACATGAATTTATTTCGTTTTGGACTAGAGTATTGACCATCATATATGATGCAGTTATGCTGAAATTAAATCAAGATGCATTAGAGAAATTGATATCTAGGTGGAATAACATGGCTAGTAAAATATAGAATGCAGTTAAATGAAATTACATATATATGAATTGTGTTTTAAGATTCACCTTTTTGATAGAGCTCCGATTTTTCTTCTCTTGCGTTGTGATTGTGATGTATTCAGACTCGATGAACTATCAAGTTGAGATACTGCTGGTCGTTTAAATCCTCCCGAACTTGATTTTTTTATAGGAGAACCCATTAGTTCCAAATCAAGAGTTGGTTGAGATTCAAATTGAACCAGTGACACTTGTGATATTTGTCCACCTGATTGAGATTGAGATTGAGAATCATCAAATTCAAATTTAACAGGACTTAAATCTTCTTGTTCTTCAGTAACATTAAGATAAAACAGATTAGCAAATTTCCAAGGATTTTCCACTGCCAGAGTAATATTTTTATTCAATTCTTCATCATTTGATTTCTTATTATTTGATCTTAAAGTTCTATAATCAATAGAAGATTTCTTTTCCCATCGACTTGGATTAAATTTCTCTATTGATTCTAAATCAGATCGATTAATTTTCTTATAATTATTAATTAATTCCATTCCATGACTTTGTTTGAAATTAGTTGCAAGAAATCTAGAATATTGATCTTTAACACTGATGATATCTTTAAGATCTTCAATTTGATATTTCAAGAAATTCATAGTTGAAAATTGTTGATAATTCAATTTGGCAAGAAATTGTATTGTTCTAATATCATCCTGTTGAATTAAACTAAATTTCCATTGTGGTTGACCATTAGTTTGTACAATTATATTATCATCTTTTTGTTCAAATGTTATATTATCATGTACATCATTCTTTAACTCATGTAATAAATGAATCAAATCAGTTTCTTTAAGATCTTCAAGACCAATTGAATTTGCAGCTTTAATCATACCTTCCTTGTCTAATTCTTGAACCCAAACATGATCAAAATTAGTAAGATAAAATCCATAACTGCAACTATTCAAAGTATTATATATAAATCCATAAATACATTCTTCTTTTTCAAGAAATGGAATTGATTTAGATATCCATTGAGTAGGTAATATCAGCATTTGATTACCTATTTCTGAAAAAGAATACACGTACGATAATAATTCGAGGAATTTTACCACCGAGTATCACCGAGAAATCCTCCAACAACACTTTTCTACGTTTTACACGACCAATAAAGGTTGTGTTGTTAACTACGATACTTACAACTGTTGAGTGATGTGTATCCACACTATAACTTGTCACATTTCACTAAGCTAAATCATATGTGATTAGTTAACTATGGATAATTGTGGTGAATACGATTAGTTCTAACTCTGATTTCTGCACAAACAGTAATTCTAAGAATTATTTATTAAACATTATACAAGATGAATGTTTGGTAGTGTGATTTGTTCATATTTGAAAAAATAGCTGTGTTTTTCAGTTATCAGATAATTGTATCAAGTTTTTTTAGTGTCTGCTCAAAAAATATCCCGTACTATAACAGAATGTATGGTATAAATAGAATTAATAGTGATATAGACATAATAACAACAAGCTCTATTAGATTCTATATATGATTAATCCTGTACAGTATTAGTAATAGTTTTATGCTGTTATAACACTAATTGAGGTAGTTTTCCTCTTCTTATCTAGTGATTTGCAGAAATGGGGTCTTAAAGGTGAAAATCTCAAGGGATGTTCCTTGGAAATTTATATCTCGACGTAAACTGGTCGATAATTTTATAATTTTAGTCGACAATTACCGCGAAAAAATTGCAAAATTCAAAAAATTGAAAAATAAATCATGAAAATGCTATACTGATACATATCTACTAATTTAACACAATTAATAGTTTTAAGGATATTTAAACAATAATAGAAGGATATTTTCACCTTTGATGACATCTACAATAGATTCAAGTGACAGCAAATTGATGATATCATACTAGTGCAACTGAAAATATGCTATCAGTTGAATTTTGTATGGGGAAAAGAGATTCACGTCTTTTTTTGGTATTTTTTCGTGTGTGAACCGATTTGAATTTCACGGGAATAAACCACTTGAGATCCTGATCAACCCCTTTGGAAATACCAGATGAACAAAAAGTTAGAAAATGAATATAATAATAGTATATATCTGTCAACATGTATATGAATATTCTAATGAATACAATTTGAGCGGTCTGGATATCATAATTATTGAGTTATTTAGGAAAACCATAATTCCCGATAAAAAAAAGATACTTTGATTTTTCAAAAGTAAGGATTGATAGATAACTCCACCAGTTTTAACTGTATTGGCTCAAAAGTTAGTGTGACAGTATTAAACACTGATACAGATAATATCATATTGTCAAAATGACTAGAATCGAGCTAGAATTGATAGATCTAGCGAAACATATGCAACTTCATGAAATTGCTTTGGTTTGCAAAATAAGAAAATTAATTTCCTGTCGTCGCATTTTTGGAAATTTCTGTAAAATTACTGAAGTTTCTAATTTTCCACCTTTTGGCAACTTTAGGCAACCTTATGACGTTACTATTTTTCTGCAACATAATGAGGTTTTCAACAAACTAAAAGGAACATTGCGATTTCTCAATTTCGGTTATTTCAAAAAGACTCCCTCAACTTTATTAATTCACCTTTTTTTTCCAAAATTTCGCAACGACTTCAATTGACTGCTACTAGCAATGATATTATTTTTGTTATTTGAAAGCACTAGAAAAGTGGCAAAAACAACAATATCGATAAATAATATATTGGAATAATATGAAAACTCGGATAGGCTATCATTACATATGAAATAGTGATAAATATACAACAGCGGTAATTATTGAAACTATGCTGTATCGGTATAAAAATCCACTCTATACTTCATTCTCCAAAGCGGTGAACTGGAAGTAGATTTGGTAGAAGATTGTAGTGTACAACTTAAATAACCCCGATGGTATAAAATAAACCACAATTAAAAACATTTGCAGAATAAAATTAGCTATTAGTTATGCTGAAAATCTTTTCAAATGCCTATTCTCGACGCACAAACTCTGCAAACTCTTGAATTTAGGTCCATGGTTCGTACGAACGAATCTGAAAAAGAAAAAAGAAGAATTCTAATATCAGAAAGAAAGGAATATATAATACATAAATCGGGTTCTGTTCCATTACTACCACTATTAGTACTTACCAGGACAATATATTATGTTATTCGTTAATTATATCATCGAGTTAAATGCATAAAACCCACAATGGTTCATGTATCCAACCAGTACAACTGAAAATATATCACCAGTTACATTTTGTATGGGGAAAAGAGATTCAAGCATTTTTGGATATTTTTTCGTGCGTGAACCGATTTAAATTTCACGGGAATAAACCACTTGAGATCCTGATCAACACCTTTGGAAGCACCAGATGATTTAAAAACTGTAAATTGAACATGATAATAGTAGATAAATGAAGCTATTTGCATGAGTATTCCAATGAATACAATTTGAGTGGTATGAATACTGTAATTATTGACTTATATAGGAAAGTCATAATTCCCGATAAAAAAAAGATACTTTCAAATTCCAAGAGTATGATTGTTAGATAACTCCTCCAATATTTATTCAATTGATTCAGAATTAATTGAGATAGCATAATTTATCACTACAAATCATATACCATTTTCAGAGTTGCAAAAATCGTACTAACAGTGACAAATGCTTCAAATCGTGGAACATTTGCATGTCGCACTGTGACGACCATAGAAAACAGAAATATGAATGCTACTTTTTTCTGGAACATTTCAAATATTCCTCAAATTTGGAACATACAAATCTATGCTGCATTGGAGAGAACATTTGGACATTTTTAATACAGAGCACAGCCATTGTGACATAGAAATACGCACTAATTACGACATTGAAAATCCGTGAATTAATGCACTGAAAATTTGAATATACAGATATACATGATACATCTATTGGAATATACGAATACGCACCAAATTAGAAACTTAAAATCTATGATTTAATTGACGGAATATTTGAATATCTAAGTTGCAACCATCAAATTCATGAATATAATCATCCATCATCTGGCTCTGTTTATTCAGAATTGTGTCAAATAGGCTAATTTGATTGATTTTTATTGCATTCAAATTGATTATTTTGATTGATTTCTATTAAATTCAGATGGATTAGAAGATATGTATTTGAAAAAGGTTATATCAATGGTGTCTAAAATGCTTCTTTTTTTTCTGTATATCAAAGATCTATTCTCACTATATTAGAAACCCACTAGATTTTGTACAGTCGTTGCAGTTTTATTTCGCGCTAGTTTGAGCATAATTTTCAGATCAGTGAGTCAAAATTATTCGCACTATTTGCAAAGAAAAGTTCATATTAAGGCGGTCAATATTTTTGATACTAGTGCGCAAAAAATGTTTATATTACGTGACCTCTATTTGTTCATACTAAAAATGTATGATATGTGATATGAACAAAAAAGGGCAGCTAGTTTGAAAGTATTATTTCCGCTGGTGTGAACATTTTGACTCCATTTACTATGAACAATTAATCTCCCTTACTATGAATTAAATTGTCGCACTAGTATTAATAATTTCTTTGAACTTGGTACGAACTGAAAGTAGAAACACTGTATGGGGAAAAAACATTCATGTCAATTGTTAAGATTATTTTCGTGCCTGGGCAAAAATTTGAAACCCA
>NW_003020059.1:446826-525400 GCF_000006335.3 Candida tropicalis MYA-3404 | reverse complement strand
AACAGTTTTCCTCTTCTTATCTAGTGATTTGCAGAAATGGGGTCTTAAAGGTGAAAATCTCAAGGGATGTTCCTTGGAAATTTATATCTCGACGTAAACTGGTCGATAATTTTATAATTTTAGTCGACAATTACCGCGAAAAAATTGCAAAATTCAAAAAATTGAAAAATAAATCATGAAAATGCTATACTGATACATATCTACTAATTTAACACAATTAATAGTTTTAAGGATATTTAAACAATAATAGAAGGATATTTTCACCTTTGATGACATCTACAATAGATTCAAGTGACAGCAAATTGATGATATCATACTAGTGCAACTGAAAATATGCCATCAGTTGAATTTTGTATGGGGAAAAGAGATTCACGTCTTTTTTTGGTATTTTTTCGTGTGTGAACCGATTTGAATTTCACGGGAATAAACCACTTGAGATCCTGATCAACCCCTTTGGAAATACCAGATGAACAAAAAGTTAGAAAATGAATATAATAATAGTATATATCTGTCAACATGTATATGAATATTCTAATGAATACAATTTGAGCGGTATGGATATCATAATTATTGAGTTATTTAGGAAAACCATAATTCCCGATAAAAAAAAGATACTTTGATTTTTCAAAAGTAAGGATTGATAGATAACTCCACCAGTTTTAACTGTATTGGCTCAAAAGTTAGTGTGACAGTATTAAACACTAATACAGATAATATCATATTGTCAAAATGACTAGAATCGAGCTAGAATTGATAGATCTAGCGAAACATATGCAACTTCATGAAATATCTTTAATTTGCAAAATAAGCAAATTAATTTTTTGTCGTCGCATTTTTGGAAATTTCCTTAAAATTACTGAGGTTTCTTATTTTCCACCTTTTGGCAACTTTTGGGCAACCTTATGATGTTGCCACTTTTCAGCAACATAATGAAGTTTTCAACAAACTTAAAAGACTACCGCGATTTCTCAATTTTGGTTATTTTTAAAAGACTCCCTCAACTTTATTAATTCACCTTTTTTTCCAAAATTTCGCAACAACATCAATTGACTGCTACTAGCTTTCATCATATTTTTGTTAGACAATAATATTGATAAATAATATAGTGTAATACTATGGTTGTTATTATAGGCTATCATTATATATGAAATATTGACAAATATACAACAGCGGCAATTATTGAAACTATCCAGGAGCTACTCATTCAATATAATGATCCAGTATATACTTCATTCCTCAAAGACGTACACGGTAAGTAGATTTAAAGAAGAAATTTACCATTTGATTAAACTATCAGTAGTCGATGGTTTGAAATGAATCAGCATTGCAAATACTTACAGATTAAAGTTGGTTATTTGTTATGCTCAACCTATTATCGATGTACAGTTTCCGCGAATTTTTGAATTTAGGACCATGGTTCGTACGAAAGAATCTGAAGAAAAAGAAAAAGAATTCAAATATCAGAAGGAAGGAAATATATAATGTATAATTTGGCTTCAGTTCCATTGATACCACTATTAGTACTTGCCATAGCCATATATGATGTTATCAGCTTATTACATAATCTAGTTGAATGCATGAAAGCTACAATGGATCATCTTTGGAACCAGTACAAGTGTAAATGTACCTTCAGCTAAATTTTGTATGGCGAAAAGAGATTCAAGTCATTTTTGGTATTTTTTCGTGTACAAACCGATTTGAAAATTACGGAAATAAACCACTTGAGTTGCTGATGGACCCCTTTGAAAGCACTAGACACACCAACAACAGGGATCACTAGCTCCAATGCATATAAATGTGTACTAATTTGTATGGATATTTCAATCAAACCATTTTCAACGTGGCCAAACTCATGTTTATTGAGTTATTTAGAAAAATCATAATTCCCGATAAAAAAAAGATACTTTGAAATTCCAAGAGTAAGAGTGATAGATAACTCCTCCAATACTTAGTCGATCAATTCAGAATAAACTTATATAGCATAGTTTATCACTGGAAATCATATACCATTTTCAAAAATGCAAAAATCGTACTAATAATGACAAATGTTGCAAATCGTGGAACATTTGGATGTCGCACTGTAACGACCATAGAAAACAGAGATATAAATGTTACTTTTCTCTAGAACATACAAATATTCTACAAAGTTGGAACATTGAAATCTATGGATATATGGACGGAACATTTCTATATACGGATATATGGAGGGAAAATTTGTACATACAGATGCGCACCAAATCAGGAACATACAAATCAATGGTTTAATGGATGGAACATTGTAACACACAGATATATGGCGCAATCACTGGAACATATAAATGTACAACAAAAAGTGACATTCAAAAATATGGTTTCACTTTCGGAATGTAGATTTATAAGTTACCGCCATCAAATTGATGACTATAATCTAATGTTATGTGTCTTTCCTTATTCAGAATTGTGTCAAATTGATTATCTTGATTGATTCCCATTATATTCAGATATATTAGATAAAATATGTCAAAAGGAAATTGTTCAAGAGTGTCTAAAATGCTGTAATTTTTTCTGTATCATTACAAAAATATGAACTATACTCTCGCAACATAACAAATTTACTAACCCGATTCACTCAATAGAAAAGTTCAATCTGATCATATATCTAAGTAGAAAATATTGGTATTTTCAATCAATTACTTCAGAAGATTTATATTTATAGTGGATATCATCATTATTCACTTCTGTTTAATCAACTTATCACAACTACATATAGCAGTTGTTACATTTTGTCAATTTTCGTGTCTCAATCAAAATAAAATTTACGGCAATAAGCCACCATAGAACACAGTAGACAGCTTTGAAAGCACTATTTACATCAATACTGCCAATTATCAATATTTAAGTACCTTAATATGATGGTAAACATATGGATATTATAATAATACAATTTTGGGCGGGTTTAATAGCACATTTATTGATAAATTTATACAAATATTAAATCCGGATAAAAAATGTGTTTTTATTTGGCCAAAGTAAGATTTGGCAGCAATTAATACCTCATTACTAGCAAATGCATTGAAATTGGTTTAGAATGGTGTTAATTTACCATATCTTTCAGATGATGGTAGTTTCAGGTATGTACTCCTAAGACAACATGGTAAAACCACCCTAACACCTGAATTTGGCCAAATACCTTTATTTAACCAAAACTGTCGTTTAACGAAAATTGGCCAACAAGATAAAAATCTCCAAACTAGTGATTGCACCGAATATTATGACTTGGCCAAAAGTATCATTAATCTAAAATTGACCAAACCTCGTACAAATAAAAAAACATGTGATTTGACCAAAAATGTTATTGATTGAGATTTGGTCAAATGATAAAAAAACAGAAAACTACAGATTTGACCAAATACGATTGTTTGCCCAAAAGTACCATTCAATGAAATTTGGCTAAATAGAATAAAACTAAAATACAAGTGATTCCACCAAATGCTGTGATTTGGCTGAAATTAGTTTTTACCAATATTTGACCGACAATACTCGAAATGAAAGAAATAACACTGATTCGGCCAAATATTGCAATTTGAAGCAGAAAACTATGCCAATTATGTTGTACTCTTGTATAGTCTATGATTTATTAAGAAGCATGTTAATGATTATATTGAAATCAAAAATATACTTGATTGTAGTGCTAATATATGTTTTTGTGATACCCCTTAATTGAAGTTGCTTAATAATATCAAGTAGATGCGTCATTATATGATCACACTCATATAAGTTATAAAATCAACAATGCCAAAAGTGATAGAGTTAAAACAAATAAGTCTCCACTTGATTAATCCTACCCGAAATACAAAGATTTGAATAACAAGGACTTTCATAAATGGTATGTTAAAGAAATTCTTTCAAAGAAAACGGTGAAGATATATAAAGTTAGATAAGATCCCCAAATATCCCAAATGGATGAATATTAAGTAAATATCTATTTTCTATACTTCTTAAGTTAACAAATCAAAGTAAAATCTGAAAAGTGGTCAAAAAAAGTGAAAAATGGCACACTATTGCTTAATGTTGCTATCCATATGGCTAACATCCAAGACATCAAGAGAGTAAACGTAAATCCCAATTATCCAAGGAAAACCACCCGAAGATAGCTGGTAATGAATTTTGAATATATTAAAGCGGATGAACATGGTTCAGACAAAGAGCTGCAAGGTAAAAACGAAGGTAAAATAAGAGTACTACGGAAGCAGAAGATAAGACCTGCCATATGCAGCAACAAACACTTAAGAGAAGAAATGAGTCCAGGAACGGAATACAGGGAAGAAAGAAGAAGCAAACTCAAATATTAATGAAATGTTGCAAATAATCAGTTCGTGTCTATACGGGAAAGGGGTTATTTGTAATATCAGAGAAAGACTCTCTTCTGATTTGGTACAAACATACGACACCATCCAATCGATAGTTGCGCTTAATTTTTATCCCGTTATCATCTATTTGAATAAGTTTGTAAATACCTAACTTATATAGCTGTGCTTAAGGAAGATTATAGACTAGAATTATACTGAAACTATATCATTGCTTTCCTGATTGTCGAACTCCACTCATTCTGAGTGGAAGTGTCTAGAGCAGCACTTAACATACTTGTAGAGTAATGATTACCCATTAACTTTCTCATACTTGATTAGCCAAGTACCAGTAATGGTGGTGGATAATACTATTCTCAACGTTGGTATGTTCTCAAGGGGTAAATCTAAGAATAATATATATCAAATGTTATACAAGAGGTGTAGTTGGATACGGCAATTGGGTCATATTTGAGGGAAGTGTCCTTTAGAGACACCAAGCAAGGAACTAAATTTTGACACAATGTCTTTTAATTGTATTTCACTTACAAACAATACACATGCAATCCTATTTAAGAAGTTCTTCCAATTTCCCTTCGGTCTTCAAAGTTTGTACTTCGGAATTACCACCAATATGTTTCCCATTAATAAACACGTTAGGAACCATATATTGACCTGTTTTATCATATAAGAAATTTTGAATACTTAAACCATCTTCTAAAGTATTCAAATTGACTATTAAATAATCTTCACCTAATTCATCAAATACTTCTTTGGTATATTTACAAAATGGACAAAATGTTTTTGAATAAATAACAATCTTGTTGGATTTTATAGTTGATTCAGTTTCTTTTTGTAATTCGGGAGTAATAGGTTCTGGTTGATACCACCAGTTGAATATCCATGCAAGCGCCAGCATAATTACTAGAATTTGATTTAGTGGATATTAAAGAAAAAAAAAACAAGATCTATGGGAAGGGAGTTGGTTCATCATTATTTATAGTTAAGAAAGCTATGGCGTACTGTGGCTGAATTAAATTATTTTCTATTGTAATATCGGAAATACAAAATTAAGATTTACAGAAAATATTCACATAACCGGTTACATTTTTCATCGATATTGCGATATTTTGACTAATTCTATCTATGTATCTATCTATTAGTGAAATCTATTGATAAACTACAAACAACTTTTGATTTACTAAAGTAATGTCATTTGAGAAATTGATAACTTCTAATGTGTCTTCCCCACATTGGTATTTTCCATCTGACTTGAGCTCTTGATCATCATCTTTATACAATTCCTCTAAGGTTTCATTAGATTGGTATGCTAAAGTAGGTGGGAAACAACCAACAGTTATATGATTATGTTTATTCACTGGTTCAATCTCAACGATATCTTTATCCTTGTTGTAAATCTTGAGTAGTTGAACTTTAATACAAATCAATTTACCCTGGTTAATAACAATTTGCAACAATTTGATATCACCGAAAAATTCCAAAATTGTCTTTGATTGATCTGGATTACCTAATCCGAGTTTGGATTTGATATTTTTCCATTTGATTCTATTGGATTTTTCTTTAGTACTTGCTATATGTGCTAAAGTTACATGAAATTCATCCTGAACCAAGTTTTCTTTTTTTAAATTGTTGTAATTGTCGTTGAAAGATAATACTGGTTCAATTTCATCCAATACTCGAGAACGATTGATTGAAATCCCATAAAATGTTGGATCCTTTGGTTTTTTGCCACTCATATCTTTGACAAATGTTGGTTTGTAATTTAATGCTTCCTTAAATGCAACTTCTATAGCACCCTCGTTAGGTTTAGATGGTACCAAATCTGGGTATTTTTTTGCAAGTTCATTTATTATAGTCTTGACATTGTTCAAGGATGAGTTTTCATCCTTTGTCAATTTCAAATTGATCACATGATCAAATGCATCATCTGGAGGTGCTTTGGTGTTGATTGGTTGTAATCTTCCAATGAAACCCTTCATAATATTCTCCACTAATTTTTCATCTGTTTCTGGTTTGATCGATTGATGATTGTCTCCTCTCTTTTTTATTCTGCCAAATGTGATATCCCAAAGATCTTGATCACTTATGTTGTTGTCGATGAAATTAACTGCAATGTACTTCACTTCTACAATATCATCAATATATTCGTGTCTTTTTTGATCAACAGTTGTGAATATCTGTTTTCTTTCTCTCGATGCTGAGTTGTTTCTATCAAACAATACAAGTGGAGCTTGGTCTAATGCTTTCAATGTTAAATCGACAATCTTTAGTTTAGCATTTTTGGAAATGTTATCATTCTGGATATGAACCCATTCTGGGAATAATGAAACTAAAGTATTGAACACGGTTGTTTTACCACATCCAATAGTTGCAACTGGTACAAGGACATATTTAACAATTGGATCAAGCTTAATTCCTGCTAATTGTTTTGATAATTCTTCGTCAATAGTTAACAAATTCATACCATTTGTTTCATTCAAGTTTTGTAAAAACATTTGACGCACTTTGATAATACCATGTCCCTTGGCGAAAGATTCTTTCAAAGTTGGATCTTTATTAAATAAATCTTGAACAAATTCAAGGTATTTCTTGGTGATTTCTTTATTCTTTTTAACTCGAATACTTGAGACGGTTTTACCTGATAATAAATCTCTGGTACACTCTCTGAATTGACGATACAACAAGTACGGTTGTTCAAATTTGTACTTGAAAAAGAAATCCAGGTTATCCTGTCTATGACATCTGATGACAAAACCTTCGATTTCTTGGCCATTATAAGTACCTGTTTCACTACATTTATGTAAGAATTTGAATAAATCTTCACTGTTGGTGTAAGTCAAATACTGAACTGATCGGAGCCCCCATTCATTGGTGAATTCAATAACCTGCTCCATTGGAACAGTGTTGAACAAGATAGTATTATAATTCAACCCATGAATATACAAACCGGATCTGTCTTTTGGATAAGGCAATACATGTTCTTCAAATTCGTCATCACATAACTCAGCAACAACAGTAAGATTGTTGTTGAATAAATATTTGGCCAATTCTTTAACTTTTTCTTTACCCAACTGTTTCACTAACTGTGCCTCTCCTTCTTGTGCATGGTTTCTAGTTCCTTCATCTCGATCGCCGGTTGAATGCTTAGAACAAACAATAATATCTCCGGTAGATAACCCACTAAAGAAAATAATACATCCATTTTCCTTCAAAGTTACTTCATATGGACCATGAGTTGATTTGATTATTTCCTCTTCTTTAGTGAATGATTTTTCTCCAATATTGAAAAACTTGTCATATCCTCTAACAACAATAGTATCATCATTAGTAGTAAACAAACCTCTAGCTTGAATAGGTAATTTGACAGATTCTTTTCCATAATCCCATTCAAGAAATTTCCAAGAATCAATAGGAATAGTAGTATGAGAAGCAAAGTTGGTGAACTTTATACATTTCCCATTACGTTTCAATTTAGTTGATTCATTAAGCTGTTGACACAAGTCAACGATCTTAGATACATCGTCCCTCATATGAAGCCTGTTGATTTATTTGTAGTTGATAAGTATGTGATGAGTCAAGGTTTTGAAAAAAAAAAGGTCGTGAAGAATCGCCAAGTTCGTTTTTTTTTTTTTTGACAACACAAGTAAGAAAGACAGAAAGAAAAAAAAAATGGGTATCAGTTGAGACAAACACAAATTTAACAACAAACCAGTTAAACAACTAAATACCCAACCATGCTGTATGAGATTGATGTTGATGAGGCAGATATTGACGTTTTAGAGAAGAATTTACTCAAATCAAAAGAATTGTTTGAATCAATTGATAAATCACTATTCAAAATAGCCAACAAATCCCAAAAGGCGTCAACAACGATTAAACCAGTACTTAGTCAAGTCAACAAATTAACTAAATCTAAAGAGGATGTAGAGAAAGGATTAGCTTTACTTGAAGATGTAAGTGCAAGTGCTGAAAAGATTAACAATTTTGAGAATATTTTGAATAATCCCGTTGATACGATTGGGATAGTTCGGTATATGAATACTTTAAATCAATCTAAAACATTGTTTAAAACAGTTAAACCCAAGTTTAAGCAATTCACAGGTATTCTTTACAATTTTGAACAATTGAATGATAGATCAGAAAGAAAAATCCAAGAATATTTTCAAAGTTTGATTAGACAAGATGGAAATAAATTGGTGGAGAAGAAAGAAGATATCAAGATGATTTTCAAGTATTTCCAAGAACAAGAAAATGATGAATATGTCAATAGATTATATTTAAGAGCAAGAAGTGGGAAATTGTTAACAGTATTAAAACCGTATGAACAAAGTACAGTGGCTGCAGCACGTGAAAACAATAGACCTTATGAAAAGGGATCAAATGGTATAACACAATACACGGATATTATGATTAATGAAGTTGGACAAGAAGTTAATCTTTTGAGAAGTTGTAACTTACCAGTCACATTTATTGGCACTATTATTGAGGAGCAAATTTTCAAGTATAACGAAATCATTATGAAGTATAATCAGGTTTTCAGTTCACCAAGTTTAATTATAGATAACATTGTGTTAATTTTGGAGATTCTTGATAATTTAAACAAATTCAAGTATAATTTACATAAAAATGGAATCAGCAATGAAGAGTTTAACAAAACTATGGGATTATTTGTTCAACAGAATTCTGTCATTTTTGAAGAGTTTATATTGTCGGTTTCAAAACGGTTTAATAATTTGCCAAAGTTTACAGAAAACAGCACACAAGAAGTTATTGTTGAGATCATGAGCAAATTGCGTAAACTCAGTGAGTTTAAAGCGGGCCTATTGCAACTTATTAAGAACCATCAATTGGGAGATTGGGTTAAAAGTGCACAATTTGCTAAAGTGTTCAGTTCAGTGATTATAAACACCAATGTCGATACTAGCACCCCCGATTTCTTGTTATCTTCGTTCTATTCTGATGTTATCGATGATATTATGGTTAGTATTGAACTTGGATTGAAGATGGATCAAACAATGAAGAAATCAACTCAAGGGTTTATATTGGTGAAGAATTTGTTTATGTTGGAATCCATTGTTAATCGATCACAAGATTTGTTTAATAGTCTTGGGCCATTGGGGATGGAAAGAATAGGTAAATTGAAGAATCGATTTTTGAAATTATTCTTGGAAGACTGGAATCATGCTTCATTTATTATTATTAGAGATATGACCAATATTGTCAGTCAACTGGCCATAGCAGGGTCGAGCAGTGGAACAACCAGTGGAACAGGGGGAGGGCCAGTTTCTAATTTATCTAATAAAGAAAGGGAACAAGTTAAAGAATTGTTTAAGAATTTCAATGAATCATTTGAACAAGCATTAGCTACTTATTCACGTTATAATTTTGGGGATGTTGGATTGAAGCGTTATTTGGGTAATGAAGTCAAGAAATTGGTGATGAATGCATATTTTAAGTTGTATGACAAATATGGTACGTCTGATTTCACAAAAAACAAATCCAAATATGTCAAATATGACAAAATAGAGTTTGAAAAGTTATTGAATGAAAGATTATAATGGGAGATTTGCACTACTATTTGGATAACAGGAAGTAAAATAAAAGAAAGAGGCTGTGAATTCATTTGTGAGTTTGCACCATGTTACTTTGTCACTTGATTGGAGGAATGGCTCTAATAATTTTTAGTTTTATTTTTCACTTCAACCCTTCATCTCGGAGATAGCGCTGTTTGTTCCACAATAGGAAAGTGGGGATAAGCGGGGCGGATGTACTGTACTCCGGAAATGACATTTATTATTCGGCTATCCACATCTTAGTTGTGTATTCATCCAATAAACAGGTCAAGGTGAGTAAGAATAAAAAAGAAAAAAAAGTCTTATGTGTACTTTAATGTAAAATCTATAAATTAGAATCATGATTGTTTTTGTATTGTCATATGTTGATGAGTGCTTTGTGGGATCTCTTTCTCCATTGTTTGACCCAAATTGATAATCTAAAAAAAAAAAAAGAAAGTGCTTAGTTGAAACCAAAAATAATAATAAAAATTAAAAATTAAAAATTAAAAAGCAAAGAGCAATGAGTGATTAATGGAATGGAAGAAACGTTTGAATTTGTGATGATAACCAACCAACCAACTAACTAACAGCAAGATTTAAATTAACAATGGTCTATCATTTCTGGTTCGACATTTATTTTACGAACTTTGTTGTTGTTGTTGAGGTTGAGTTGTTGATAATACCCCGGTGATTGTTGTTGTTGTTGTGTCTAGATCTTTTATATTTTAGATTTATTTTCTTGAACTCAACAAATTTTTTTTTGCATTATTCACATGTTCATTGTTCATTTTGATTGATATATTGCTGTTTATTGATTCACCGATAAGTTTGAGAGCAAGAGGCGTTACCTGATAATTCAATCAACCATTGTTTTATTGTTTGTCAAGATTTGTTTAAAGGATAGTGATTAATACTAAAATTTATTCTATGAATTAAAAACCTTATTCTGACACTTTTTTGTTTGTACATGTATATTTCGTATATGCTTACATCTACACTTCACCCGCATATCAACATACCGATATATCCAAAGTTAGAATTAGAGAGAGAGATAGAGATAGACAGAATCTGTGACCTTATTTTTCTCTTTATAACCCGCTCATATGTGTGTGATTAGCATATGCTTGTTTATTAAGAATCAAAAATTGGTCTTTTTCTCTTAAATTGTAAGTAAATGTATCATGTAGATTTAGATCGGCACCATGCAGACTTTATTCACCCACGTTCATTCATTTTTATTTTTAATTTTACTTAGTTTGACTTAACATGCTATTTTTTCTTTTCTCTTTTACTTTCAGGATGATCGATAAATGAATCTGTATGTTATGTAAAGCTCCCTTGTGAATATACTTACATGCTTGCTTGCTCCTCAAAACGGAGAAGTATCGATTGTTCCCGTGTTGGGTATTTTTGTATTAATTTTGTGAAACAATTTGATTGCAAACGATTAGAAGAACAATTGAATTGTCGGAGTACAATTTGATGTTATATTGTGCTACACACAGACACAGATAGATAGATATATAGATAGATAGAGAAATATAAACTATTCATTTCTCTTATTCTTATTATTATAATCATTTCATATTTCTATTTTTGAAAATTCAAAATAAAACTAAAATAGAAATAGAAAGTGAAGTATATTTTTGTGATTATAATGTCTATCGTTTCAGTGTTTGCAGAGTTTTACGTTTATTAAGACAAGAAATATCCGTATATGTACTGAAATATGTCTGTTCCTTTCCCTTGATTTGTTGCGGGTCACGTGGATACGTATATGTTAAAGTTATATTCTACATTACGGATCATAATATTTCTTGTTCTTATGCCATGCTAATGATAAATGTATAATCAGATCATTTGAAACACTATTCTAACCACGGTATCTGTAAATTTAAAGAAGAAAAATAAAATTAAAGAAATTTTGAAAAATCTGTTTTAATCGATATGTTATTATTATTATTATTATTATTATTATTGGAACTATGATGATGTTCAGTAATTTCAGGTTTTCTTTATTTTTATTGTGTCATTTTACAATTGATATTTCTAAATTGGAGAAAGTGTATTATTCCAACATTGGGGTGGGGGAACGAAAAGAGATGATACAAACATTAAGATGTACGTTTGGGAATACTAAATGATTTATGGTGTATCTAGGTATTTTATTGAAAGTTTAAATAAGCCAAAAGCATAGTTCCAATTCTATCAATGCACAAGACGTATTAACTTAGTTTGAAAATGGGCAACTATAGCCTAAGTGAAAAATACAAAAAATTAAGGATCCAGAGCAATGTAAACCAACTTAAATTAACTAATCAACATTAACCAACAAAAACTTGAGTATAGGCGATCTTGTTGTGAACTAAAATATACAAATAAAAAAAAAAAAAAAAAGAAATCAACTTTATAACATAGCTGGTGTTAGACAAAGAAATGGCGTGGAAATATGTATCATATATTATTCTATCAAAACACATTGTTTGAATAAATCAGGCTATTGAATTGATATGAGTTTTTTCTTATATAGGCCGTTCAACACAGGGAAAATGTGGAACAAGCAGATAAGGAAAATAAAAATGGTAAGAAAATTATTAATAGAACAACAACAGCAAAAGCAAAAGCAAAAGCAAATGAAATAACGTATATTAAAACCGGCGGTCGTTCCCGAGTATTATACCTAGGTTTATTTATTTATTATAACAGGTGGAAATGGCTGTTGATGTATTAGAAAGGTTGGTAGGCATCAAAAACATAAAAAAAAAAGAAATAAAAAACGATCTCGTAAAAGAACATTTCTTTATGTTTTGTTAACCCATTGTGTTCTTGTAATTCTAAGTGAGTAAAGTTATGTGTAGATGATTTTAAGGGAGGTACGGAAATGTGTAAAATAGAAGAATTCCATAACTGTCTTTCAATAAGGTATCACAACCTGTGAATGGAATATTATTCAGACAGTGTGTCATAATTTGATGTAAAAGAGAAAAAGAAAAAGTGACCCCATCAGCAACTGGCGGGATTATCCGGAAAATATCGCCACCTGAAAATGGTCATAAAGTAGGGGGGATATGCTTTCAAGATTAAGATCAATCTAAAAAAGGAACCGTGACATTTCAAAAAAGAAAGAAAGAAAAATAAAAGGATTTTCAAAAGTACACAATAGATGCATAGGGTGGGTCCCCGCCTTCTTCTTACATGGCGGCGGTGGGGGGAAGGGGTCGGGCTGGAGAGGGATTAAGAACAGGTGGTAATGAATGTCGAAAGAATGACACCAAATGCCACATTGAGTTAAGGTTCGTATCTGTCAGAGGTGCTAACCCAAGATTATTTTGAATTGTGTGTAACTTGTTCCTCTACTTTCATCATGACTTAAATAATTAACGTACTTAGTTAACCAAGAAAAATAATAATGAACCCACAATGAGTAAGTAAGTAAGAAATACATTATGTTTGTAGTTAATCAATCGTTAATGGGTTAGTTTAAACATATACATTCAACTTTAGTTTGAAACTTCCATTTCCTTAACTTTTTTTTTTGTTGTTCTTTCTTTTTAGGTTTGTTTGACGTAATCAGACATTTTATGTGCAACAATAAAAAAATGTCTGATGTATTACATAATACTAGCCATTCACGTGATGTGATACAAACTTGTTTCATTACGTAAACAAATGCAAATGCAAATGCAAAAAAAAACCATTCGACATCATGTACAAATCATTACTTCATTTCACCAACTCCTGTCATTCACACTTGTTCCACTTTTCATTCGCCGTAGCACAAAGTCTAAAATCAAAAATTCATGTCTAATCATTGATGAACAATGTGACATTCGATTCTACTCTACTCTAATCTACAATCAATATACATTGCTTTCTCTCTACATTCCTTTGTTACCTTGGTATTTGCATGTAGATGATCTGGATTATACCCAGTTTATTATAATAATTACTCCAATATCTTCTCAAACACACACTCATTGACTCATTATCTTTCATCGACGTCTTCTCCTCCTTCCCTGTCTTTGTTTATTGTTCTATTTCTCTCACTGTCTTCCCCCACGCTTCCCTTTGTCTTTCTTCTCTTTCTGTTTCTGTGTTTAAGCCCCCCAAATCAAATAATAATATGTAAAGCATTGTGTTGTTCATAATTTATTTTTCTTCTTCTTGTTCTATTCATTTCATTTCATTTCTTTGTTTTTGTTTCATCATTATTTTTATTTCTACGCTAAAACAGGATAAATCTCAAATACCCTGATGATAGAATTCCTTGTCCAATGAAAGATTATCTTCCGTTTTTTTTTTTTGTATTAATCACGATTGTCATTTTACTTCTATGTAATTGCTTTTTTTAAAAAAAAATTATTTATTTCATACTAAGTATCGTCGATTATTACTTTAATTGCTTTGAATAATAAGATAATGTATGAGCCATTAGGCAGACATTTTCGTATAACAATGCTTTTAGTATTTCCTGTAAAATAAACTCATAACCTTTTAATCTGTATACGTACAGACATTTCAACACTTCAACCGTTTCTTTTCATTTTCATTTTCATTTTCATTTTCATTTTCATTTTTAGTTGTTCAATATTGTTCCCTTTTCAATGTGGCAGTTTCTTTTTTAGTATTTAATTTCATTTTCAATGTTTAAGAAAAACAAGTCGTTGTGCTTTGTGTATAATGTGGTTTATGCTTTTGTTCTTGTTCTTGTTCATGTTGGTTATGCATTGTTTAATTTCATTAATCACACATATACATTAATACACTTTTCTTAAAATAATTTAAATTGTTCTATATAGATTCATTCCCGCTGTATATTTCAATTCCCACCGCCCACATTACATATACACATGAATTATTAAGAAATGCAATAATTGCAAAATAGAAATAGAAACAAAACCAAAAAAAAAAAAAAAATTATTTCTTGATACTTCTCTTGGATGCTTATTGTTAATTTTATGATTCTGTGGAATTAACCCTTGCAAGATTCATCTTACGAACTTTACTTTTACTTTGACTTTGACTTTCTGATTTTTTAATTTTTGAATATTTTTATGACCTATAAATATCATTGCAAAATTCTCTTGAAATTTTCTGGTTCTTCTTTTTTTTTTAATAATCATTATTATTATTTAACTTACTTGCTAATATCTATCTACTTCAGAGATTATCATTTGTACTTTATCAAGTATATATTATCAATACCCTCGACTTAACCCCTCGTCATGCAATTAAAAGAATTGGTTAATCAAACTATACCTTCTTCAAACATCTTACCAAGTGTTTGTCCACCTTCCAATACTGGTGTCGGTTCATCTGCTATTTCTGCTAGTTCTAGCAATGCTTCATCATCATCTTCTACTTCTTCACAAAAGATAAGTCTACCACCTATTTCAGATATTTTACAAACCGCTATACTGGCTTCTACTCCACCACCTCCACCACCTCCACCACCTCCATCTTCATCTAGACAACGACAATCGTTACCGCCATTAAACCAATTGCCGCCATTATCACTTGTTTCAAACAATTCTAATAACAATTATAAATATCATGACTATTATTATAGTCAACAACCTCCACAACAACCAGAAAGAGTATCTCCAAACTTACCACCATATAATTTTTCTCATCAGCAAAATCCACAACAACCATATCAATATAATTCTTCAACTCCACCAACTTTGTTATTAAGAAATAATTCTTATCCAAATAGTACATCTTCTTCAACTACTTCAATTTTCAATTCTCCATTATCATCACCAAATGCTAATAATCATCTTAATCAAAAGAGAAAAACAAGAAATAATTTACCAAAAGAAATTACATATATTTTATTACGATGGTTAAATGATCATTTAAATCATCCATATCCAAGTTCTTTTGAAAAGAATGAATTGATGGCTTTAACTGGTTTAAATCAACAACAATTAAGTAATTGGTTTATTAATGCTCGAAGAAGAAAGATTAAGACTTTAAAAGAACAAAAAAGGTTGAATTTTTGAAAAATTGAAAAATGTATTTTTTAATAGTCAACCCTGGATGATGGTTTATTATTCTTATATTTTATTACTATTACTATTATTATTATCGATTATTATTATTATTATTTAGTTCATTTCTTTTATTTAGTTCATATTGGGAAAATCAAAAAGGAGGGTTTATCATTATTATTATTATTTATCTACTATTATTATTTTGCAAAGAACTTTTTCTTTTTTTTTACATATCTATACTTTTTTGCATTCATATACGTTTTTTTATTACTATTATTATTATTGACTGAAGAATAAACGTCTCTATTTCTACAAACTTTAACCTGGTGATGAAGATGATTTTAATGATGGGCGAATCAAGATGTTTCAATTTTACATATCGGGTATTTTTATTTCATTTCTGTTATCCGTGTGGGACAGAAATCAAATATGCACGATATATCCGGGAATATCATAACCAATCCCGTCTCACATACACAAAAAAAAAGAAAGAAACAAAAATCAGATGAGATAAGTAGGTGAGACGTTTCTTGATTGAATGTACTTTTTGGGGGCAGGGTAGGAAGGAGGGTAGGGTACTGCTACTGGTGGTGGTGGTGGTGGATCTGCACTGCATTGCTCCAATTTTTATATTTTTTTGACTTTAATAGAGGAGAATGTTAATTTTTGTTTGTTTGTATTGTATCCCTTTAGAATTTCTTTTATTGAATATACATCGCGTTAATAATCGATGGGTTGGCAGGTAGATCTACTCATTAACCTAAGGTCAGGGTTTTTTTTCTTTTATTATTATTATTGGATGTTTTGTATTTGCTTATTAAACAGTTAATTGTTGTTTCTATATAAATCTCTGATTACATAATTCGTTATTATCGACACTTTGTCGTGTGTGAATTAATTAATTTTTACAATTGAGTTGAGTTGATTTGATTTGATTACTTCCAGTATATTTATTACAAGCCTCGTTTCTTGCTGTCACGCCTGACTGTTTTGAATTTCACCATCATAATTACGTGTGTGATTCTGTAGCTGTCAATTAATTAATGAATTAATTACTTACACATAGCCATTCGTTGGATACAAAAGAATAAGTTGGCATATTTCCCGATAGTTCACAAAAATCAACGGTTTAAAAAAAAAAAAAATAAGATGAAACAACCAAGTCAATATTGACAAGAACAAGCAAGAGGCTCATGACAGTTCACCATCATTACCCATCAACTCAGCCATGTACAAACTTTGCTTTGATTTCTTGGTATTTTCCTTTGTTACATAACAAGTGGGTTAGTAATGTTTGCCGTGTTACACTCTGTTCTACTCTACTCCACTCCACTCTACTCTCCTCCCACACTCACTCACACAAGTACATCGTAAGAAGAACAATCTAAAAAGTTAAAAAAAAAAGTAGTCGTCACATGATTACATAATTTCTATTTACACTTCTCCTTGATTTTTATGTTTATTTTTACTTCATTTCAAATGATTACTACTTCTTGTCAAATTCATACTTTTGCAACATGGCATGACATATAACAACCATCGTGCTCCATTTCTTTTCTAAATTCACTCTGATATTTGTCTGAAGTTCCTTTTGTCGCTATAAGATTGATGGATTTCTCCTTTTTAGCAACTTTGCATTAAACACACGATTTTTTTTTGGCTTTGTTTTCTCTGTAACATAAAGGATAAATGGCTTATTGCTCTCAAATCATTTAACAACAAACTTACGAATAATAATAGAAAACTATGAATTGTGTCAAAAAGTATAATGAACAGACGAAGAAAGAAAGAACAACCGTAATTGATTACATTTATGAACTTAAAACGTAATCACTTAGTAGGATTGTGTATACGTGAAGGTTAGGAATCGTATGACAAATTCATGGGTAATAATGAACTCCTAACCAATTGTAACCTTCTTAACCCTATGTACTTTTATACTTATATCCCGCCTGTTGAGTACAATTTGACTAAAAAAAAAATACAATATCATGTTGTTCAAATGAGAATTTAAAACAAAGAGAATAGACCTATCATTACGTCTGTGTGTGTGTGTGTGTGTGAAAGTGTCATCAATATGTAAAATTGATTACAATAGGTATTTTCTATTTCTTTTTATTATTATTATTATTATTATTTATTAGAGTTTATTAGCAAACTGACAATTATTATATTGTATTGAATCCCCGATTAAACTTGAAATAGTTACTCAAAGGTAGCTAGTGACGATAATTGCGTCAAACGCTATTCAACAAGCAATAATCACAATTTTTGTGTTTCTTCAAATATATAAAGAGAAACGTTTTTTTTATTGAATGAATGAATAAATGAATGATTTCTTTTAAAAGGAAAATTTGTGGAGGAATATTATTCTTTAAGTTATATATGTATACAGTACAATAAGTGTAATAAAAGTATTCTTGTAATACTCCAACCCTTTGTGATGGAATTCGTGTTGTTGTTGTTGTCAATTAATAACTAACCACTATTTCCTTTGTCCTCTTTAAAATCCCCAAGCATTTTATCATAAAACTTCCATGATTCTATTATTTTATTTTATTTTATTTTATTTGATCATTAATATTTTTATTTTTTTAATTTAAACCAAGTGAAACTTTATGTGTATTTCCATTGGTGTTATTAAACCTAAAACAATAAGTCAAAAATTCTATTCAAGATTTAAGTAAAGTAACGCGATAATGCAAGAGATTATACTAGAACACACACACACATATACACACATATACACTCTCCTATATCTATCTATCTCTTGCTCACTGTCGTTACTCATCCTCTTTTAATACTACCCTTTATAGTAATAAAACCGACACATAATAAACCTTTGCTGCCCGTTTGTTCTTTGTCATAGTTAATCATTGAGAATTCTTGTTTTTAGTGTGCACTTCAACAAAAAAGAAATTAAGCGATTACATAACATGTATTACACATTACACATACTGTACATTCCTAGTTAAATTTTAATAGAATCTGTTTCTTTCAAACACAATAGTAAAAATAATAATAATTAAAATATTATTATCATCACATTATTGTATTGTTGGTGTGCATCTGCATACTTTGCATAAACTCAAAAAAAAGGAGTTGCGGAATTAATTTGGCTGTGAAATCCGTTCCGTTGTTTCATCCAATTCAATGAGTGTAATTATTTTCACACAACTTCATTGTAGTTGACAATAAACGTTATATACGGACAAATCTGGTGATGAATTTTATATTATTTAGTCTAAAGCAAACAATCCCTAAACTACGATGGGGAAAGTTCAGAGTTAAAGAGAGATGGGAAGAAGATGAAACGGATTTTTTTTTCACTATGAGATGAGGAATCAAAGAAAGAAGAATGAAAATCTTTCAATTTAATTTGGCCACCATGTTACGATGGATTTTGAAATTACTAAGATTAATAATACGTCAAATTTTGTGATTCGTAGCCCCGGAAAAGTCTCCAGAAATATTTCAGTCATCACTACGACAGCGAAGTAATTTAAAAATAAAAAAAAAAAAAAAAAAAATGAAGTGATTCAAAAGCAGAAAGCAATCACGATTATCTTTGTTTTATGACAAAAAGGCGGCGTGTCGGTGTGTCTGTCTGTGTGTGTGTGAGTGGATGAGTTAAGTATTTGTACCTAATCATGGGATAGAAATTTTGGTTTGTGCATATACTATGCATGATATTGATCGACAATATGTAACAATACACTAAGTCAACAACCATTTATTTTTGTTCGTATTCCTTTGTAAACACATTCCAGTAAAGGGTGAATGCCGGCTGCATACATCTAGATTCTTTTATTTTAATGATTTAATACTTTAAAGAATCAGAGTCAGACATTAAGATGATTACCTCCAAGTGAGATCCTCGTTCCTTTGTTTATCACATCTTCTACAATTTTGCAATGTAGTACGAGAAAAAGCATTCTTGTGCTGATCCTTTGGTTACCGTCTATTGCGGTCCTTTACATATCATCGTACTTTTATTGTGGCACACTGGAAGAAGAACAAGAACAAGAAGAACCAAATCTCTAAAGAACAGCAATCAAAACCTATCATCCGTGTTACTAACCGACTGTTTTGTTTGATACTCAATTCCAGACACAACTTGCAATTCACTAAATGCATACTGCATCTCATCTTAAATGACACATGATTTCGAATAATTGTTTTTGAACCACCTGACTATATTTCACTTCTTAAGGTTTTGCATTCGGAGTTTTCGTTTGTTACCTTGTTTTTGTTATATCCTTTGTTGCTTTTAAACTGTTTTTTTTTCATTTATTTTTAATTTTGACACCTTTCCTTGCTTTTTTCTCTATATATTGTTCTTTATTTTATAATTGCTTATCATTATTCTAATTATATGTCTGTTTTTAATGTATATTTTTTTTTTGCTTTCTGAACTTGATGTAGAATGGAAAACAAAACTTACGAGAATTTCCTTTTTCTGGTTTTGATATTATCGATAATTCGAAAATGCCTTTAAATGTCACATGAAGAAACATCAAAAAAACAGAAAGGTATAACCGCCGATTTCTTGGAGTGGAAATTATAACAAGAATAAGAGGCAACTAGGGAAAATGATTCTTCTTCTTCTTCGTCTTTTTCCTTACCCTTTTTCTTTTTTTTTACCCCAGGGAATGGAAATGGAAATAGAAATGGCAATGGCAATGGCAATGGAAGAAGAAGAAAAATCGTACCTGAATTCATGATTCATTGCTTATGATATTATATATCCATAGTCATTTTGGCATTTTTATCCATTTCCGCAATCTACTTTATTTGCTACGGTAAGGATAAGTGATTTTATGTTACATGGACCATTAGTTCAAACCATGTATTGAAACTTACAGGTTATACAAGGAAATAAATTTGCTCAATTGGTATGTGAACTAATCAGTGTAACATTAAGTACTGTACTGAAGTTCTTTTCTTTTTCTTCTTCTTCTTCTTCTTCTTCTTCTTCTTAGTATTAAGTAAATGTACATATAACCTCTATCATAACTCTATCGTTCTAGTCATGCTCATTGTAACCCTCTAACTCTGAAATAGTTTCAAATCTCGGCAATCAAGAATTAGAAAAAGCAACTGTACTAAGGATCTAAATAAATAAAAAAACTCCTATTCAATAGTATCATAATCTTAGTGTCTTGCTTTTGTTTGAAATGATGTCAGACATTTTTTTTTAGTGTCTGATATGTCTTTTTTTTTGTTGCGTGTATAATAATTTTACTTATTTTTGGCTGTGAAAAATTACCAATATTAAAAGAAATAACCATCCATCTTCACTTATTAAATAATAGTGGATTATTATTATCTTCATCTTCATCACCATCATAATATCAAAACTATCTGATATTTCTAAAAGGATTTAGGGATTCTTTTACTACGATCGTTATTTTTTAATCATAATTCTTAGTAATAATAACGTCAATTATTTATAATATATAATTAGCTAATGCAATTATCCGTGGGTAATCATTGTGTTGTAAGATTACTTTATTATAATAAATATATACAGCCTCATTAGTCGATAAGAATCATTACCATCGAAAGACATCATCTATAACTTGCTATAATGAAGTATGGAAAATAATTTTACTCTCATCATATATTTTCCATACAAATTAGTTCATTTTTTTTGGTTCATCACAATCATCGTTTAAGTTGTACATACACTTTCTTTCGATGTCTATCCCATGGTCTAATTGTGAATTTTTGGGGTTTGTAATTATTGTTCGTATCTGTAAAACTAAATATAACTGATATAGTTAGGAAGAGAAAGAAGAAGAAAAAAAAAGGTCGTACTCTAATGCATAGGGGGAATGCGGGAATGATGTTGGGGCATACATATGAATAACAAAATTAGCTAGGTTATTTGAATTTCTCATAACCGTGTCCGATCTCAATTTGGTATCGGTTTACGATCGATACTATTTTTCTAGATTCCCAGATTGGTTTCAAGAAACTTGCTAGCCGCCCTGAGAGATAAGTTCAAAACCCCCCTCCATTATTCATAACGAATTCAGGTTTGTCTAACCATTACTTTTGTTTGTGATGTTGTATTTTGAGGTTTGACATTCTTAAAACCATCTTATTCCACTATACTCAGATAACCCCGTACATCATATCGTATGTTTTCCCAAATGGAAACCAAAAATCACGCCAAATTGTTGTTTATATCTTAAATTCTCCTTTCATCTTTCTTTGGTGAATTTCAAGCTTTACATTTTTGTATATCCTTGGCTAGTCTCAACCACCATCCATGAGTCTAGATCTGTAAATATCCCACTATACAACACCTTATCAAAATCATCAACAATTAATCTATTTGACATTCATTGTTTCAAGTATTATAATTTTACTGTACGTATGTATTCACCCCAAAAACAAAGAAACAATACTTGGTTATTTGTAAATCTCTCTCCTTTATTCAAAATCTTTAATCTAATTCGTTTCTTTTTTTTTATATTTTTGGTTAGCTTTCACGTTAAATCATAACCTTCTTGAATTAGATTTGTTTTGTAACTTTTCTCGTAAGTGAATTTCAAAAGATTTTGACATTTTTTCAGTTCTTTATTATTTTTTTGTCCATCTTTATCCGTTTTTGCTTCGCCTGTTTCATTTCATCTGAACAATAGGAAATTGTTTAAAAATTCCCCCATCATCGTCATTTTACTTTTTTTATTATATACTTTGAATGTCAAAAAGAAAAATCCCCATGGCACCAACAATTTTTGTGTTTCCCCTTTTAATTTTTCTTTTCTGCTCGTCAATAAACCATGTGACCATATGCACGTGATTATTTGTTTCACGTGCTAATGTTTACTTTTTCTTTTACTCGTCTAAAAAAAAATAATGAAATCAGGAAAAAAAAAAGATTACACGATATCAAGAACCAAAAAATAACCCTTCATTTTCATAATTGGGAAAAATAATAATTTGGCCAAAGGGACTTATAAGGATCTGATCTGATTTTGGACTGTCATTAATAATGAGCGTATCTACTACTACTACTACTACTACTACTTCCAGTGAAGATAAAACTGGAAATCCTGGCTTGGTCTCCACGTCTGATGCATTGATTGCATTTTCAGATCATATACTTGAACAAATTGATGGATTACAAAAAGTTGAATATAATAAGAAAGGTAGAAAGTATCGATTTGTGAATAATACTTTTCAAAGAATTAGACAAGAAGATAAACATTTAATTATATACCCTGAAAATCTTGAAGAAAAATTATCATTTTATTCAGCATTTACAATTTTATACAATATTGGAGAAATTTTAAACCAATTTCCTGATTTTTGTTGTACTATTTTAGGATTAGCTCAAGAATTGGAAAAGAATAAATGGTATGAACCAGAAAATTCAAGCATTATTCATTTAAAAAATGCTAAATATGATCCTAGGGATTTAAAAGATTTGGCAGATGAATATATTACTGAGAATCCAATTAATGATAATCATGTAAGTATGGGATTAAATCTAATGATTGCTTCTAAATTGAATTTCTTACATACTGATCATCATATTGGAACGAAATTAGAGGGTCATTATATGAAATATTTCATTGAATCATATTTTGGAGAAGATGCTTTATTAAGTCATGATGTATTAATTGCTTTAAAAAGTTGTGTACATTGGGGAAATATTAAGGGGATTTTATATAAATTAGATGTTCCTAATATTAAGATAGATGATGAATTACGTTCAAGTTTTGATAAATTTCCTGACCCTATGGAAGAATTGAAAATTAATGTATATGATAGATATCCAAGTGGTACTTCCAAATATTCATTAGTTAAGAAAAGTTTAGAAATTCTTTCTGATTGGAGTTTTTCAAAATTGGTTCCTTGTGATTTGGATTTAGATTGGTTATTTGAAGTTTGTAATGATATTGAAACTAATCCAATCAAATATCATTTACGGTCTCAAACTAAAGATTTATGTGAGAACCCCGTCAACCTTTCAGAATTGAATATGAAATACGGTAAATTGATTAAAAAAGTATTGGAATATGTCAGTTTGATAATTAATATTTTTGAAGATACAGGTGGTGAATTTTTAATGCAAAATTCCAAGATTCCTAAACTAACTCCAGAATTGATTAAACAATATAATGGATTATATAATAAATTAATTGATACCCATGAACAAATAGATAATTACTTGAATAAGAACTGGGATGACGATGATATTATTGCAAGATTAGGAGAATGTAAAAATTCACTTTATATAGCAGTAAATAAGTATTATGATGAATAGATAGATTTGTTTGATCACATGACTTTCTTTTGTGACTTTTCGTGTAAACGCCAAAACAGAAAACAAAAAAAAAAAACACGAGAAATTTTTTTTTCTTCCATCCCACAATTTCCCCCACGCGTTTAATAAATTGTGCATATAGGCGATTGCAAAAATTGACTGATTAACTTACTGAAGGTATACTTAGGTTTCAACAGTTCAATAGATATACTTTATAAGAGGCCATTTCCAAGATCCAGTATTTGAAATCTCTATATTTTGTTTGTAATTAATTCACGGACCGTTTGTATTTATCTCCCTTTATCGGGGCCGATATCTAAGCTTGCGATTTTTTTTTCGGAGTTACCTACATGATATAACATATTGGAACATAAGATGACTTGTATTTTCTTTTGTTTAATCAACATTACTAGCCAATTATAATCAAGTAATAATTTCGATCCATAGCTATCGTCTTCAATTATTAAATGCACTATTATGATTTTTGGTTTTTTTTTTCTTAACTTTGTATCAAATCAATATGATATTTTAACTTTTTTTTTTGGGGAGATTATCGTCATTTAAGTTAAATCCTCCTTCCAAGATATATATACTGTCTTCTTTTATGAAATTGTTTTCTTTTTTTTTTCAAGTAGTTATTGCAATCATCAGTATGTCTATATTTGAAACTAAAGAAAGATCACCTGAAAAGTTAAATTCTTCTTTATCTCAGAAAGAAGATGATAATAATATCAATTGTGAAACCAGCTCTCTGGATTTTGACATGATAGGATTAGAAGGTGATGATACTATATTACATGAAAAGATAATTCTTTTAAATAATGCAATTGATGAAATTGGTTTTACTCCTTATCATTTAAAATTATTTTTACTTAGTGGAATGGGTTATTGCACCGATTGTATGTTAATTTATTTAGAATCTTCAGTACGTACATTTATTAATTATCAATTTGGTTATAAATTTCCAGTTTCAAATGAATGCTATGCAGGTGGTATGATTCTTGGTGCATTATTTTGGGGGTTTGGTGCTGACTTAATAGGAAGAAGATTAGCATTTAATTTATCATTAATTTTGAGTGGAATTTTCACCATTTTAACAGGTATGATGGGTAATATGGCTTCTTATTGTCTATTTGTTTTGTTAAGTTCTTTTGCTGCTGGAGGCAATTTGGTTCTTGACACTTGTGTTTTTCTTGAATATTTACCACATAAAGATCAATGGTTGTTGACTTTTTTTGCACTTTTCTGGGGTATTGGTCAAACCATTGCTGTTTCATTAGCTTATGCATTCTTACCAAATAATAGCTGTGACTCAGCTGAATATTGTCCTTCTCATATCAACCGTGGCTGGAGATATGTCTGGTACACTAATGGTGCTATCGTTTTAGTCATGGCTATATTAAGAGTGTCTGTAGTTAGATTGAAAGAAACACCAAAATTCTTGGTCTCCAATAATCGTGACGCTGAAGCTGTTCAAGTGTTACAGGAAATCGCTGCCAAGTACAACCGTAAATGCTCATTGACATTGGAACAACTTGAAGATTGTGGTGAAATTGAAAGCAATGATGATTATAGGAAACATTTAAATCTCAAAGGTACTATATTATTAGTGTTTAAACATTTGAGAATCTTATTTGCTACAAAAAAATCAACAAGATCAACTAGTTTGTTGTTTTTCAGCTGGACATGTTTGGGAATTTCTTATCCATTATATCTGTCTTTCCTTCCAGTTTATTTAGCTACTAGAGGTGCTAACATTTCCGCTGATACCATTGGTGGTGTTTATCGAGATAATCTTATTGCAAATGTCTGTTCCATTGGTGGGCCAATTATAGCTGGTCTTTTATTATATTGGGTTCCTCTCTTAGGAAGAAGGGGTGTTATGTTTATTGGTGGTGTGACCACAATGGCTTTGCTATTCGGATATACTGCTGTAAGAACCAGAAGTCAAAATGTTGGTTTGACAAGTGCTGTTTATTGCACATTGTACATTTATTATGCCGTAATTTATGCTTATTCTCCTGAAGTCATGCCTTCAGCTGCCAGAGCAACCGGTAATTGTTTGTGTTTGTTTTTCACTAGAGTTGCCACGGCAATGGTTCCAATTATAGCTTATTATTCAGATACATCTTCTTCGGTGCCTATTTGGATCTGTGGAGCATTTGTTGGTGTCATTGGTGTTGTTGCTTTATTCATGCCTTATGAACCAAGCAAACAACGTGTTGTATAAACTAACTGGTTGTTTGATTTGTATTGTAATATGCACGTGACATCAGTTTATTATTCTGTATTACCTACATGATGTTTAGATCTAATATTATAGACTGCGCCGAAACGAAAATATTAATGGGCATGTTATGAGAGTTCCGATAAGGTGAATCACCCTTTTCTCAAACGTTTAGTGGTAGAAAGCAAACTGCTTATTTTTATACTCCCTTCAAACCACTACCTCTTGTTCGTTAATTTACCCTATTAGAAGTTGGTTATATATCTTGACCTGCTCCCCTACCAATATCTCTTGGATAGAGACATAGTATTCCAGAGTTTGTAGATTACATCTACGGTACCGAGTTCCGCCCTACGTTATTCATGTCTAGATAAATATTCCATTATCTTAGAAAATCAACATCTCTCTTCATATCTCACGGCAGACAATTATTGCGTTGAGTAGAAATGTTTTCTTCACACCCCGGCAAGCGTTTTAAAACCCGCCATTAAATGTACGAGCGTGTTTCTATTAAAAAACTTCACGGTTTCTGGCGTTGAGGATGAATTTTTTTTTTTTTTTTTTTACAATTTTTTTTTTCTCACTGTTTATATTCTTCGCTTGAAATCTGTAATCAAGTATTATTATTTTTATAATATCTGTTGGCTAATTATAGTATGATAATGAAAACAAAAGGTCATAGAGAATCTTCACAGGATGTGGTTAATATGATGAATCTTAGAAAGTCTTCAAGAATTGCCAAATTAAGTTTATCTGCTAGTCCAAATATTAAAGAGCTGGTACCAAAGACAAGTGATTTTATTGAACCAGAATTGGCTAAACCAGGTCCAACAGGTTTTCCAAATCTTCCTAGTAGTAAAGTTAAAAAGGAATATTTATGGTCATCAAAATATAGACGTCCGAGTTCAGGTTCTCGAGAGAGCACACCAGGAGATGACACTACTGAAGTTTTGGAAAAAATTGAAAGTACTTATCGTGATGGTTTAAAGAAAGAGGAATTTGAACAAGAAAGTGATATTAGACATCCTAACCAACCACGAAGGTCAAAGAGATTAAGAGCAACTACTCCATTGGTACCACCAAGTACTCCAAAAAGATCCTCATCATCCTCAAGTTCACTTTCTTCGGGTAAGTCGCTGAAAAAGGCTAAAGTTACATCATCACCAATAAAACCACCAAGAAATAAGTTATACAGTCTGAGTACAGTTAAAAAGGAGAAATCTACAGAAAAAGAGAAAGAGAAAGAAACCCAAGAAAATGATGATTTTTGTTCTTCATGTGAATTACCGGGAATTTTAATTTGTTGTGAATCATGTCCGAAATCTTTTCATTTCACGTGTTGTGATCCTCCATTGGAAGAAGCACCAGAAGATGAATGGTATTGTCAAGAATGTTATAGTAAAATACATCCCCCGATTCTAACCGAAGGAATTTTCGGAAAACTACTATTTGAATTGGAGAAAACAAACCCAAAGGAATTTAAACTACCTGTTAAATTTCAACTTCCTAAAAATGAATCACAACTACAGGAGAGAATCAAAGATAAGAATTGGGATCTTGAAGCATTGTACGATGAAAATGATAAACCCTATTTGTGCCATTGCTGTGGTGGATCTGGTCTTAATAGAAGAACTTTAATACATTGTGACTATTGTCCATTGGTTTATCATATTGATTGTTTGAATCCACCAATGTTTGGACCCAAGACTCTCGGCGAAAAATGGAAATGTCCTAATCATATTGATGACTTAATTCCAAAGGATTTCCCTAAAATGTTCCAATATATTGAAGGTGAACAACATCCACTCACTAATTTTATTGAAATTTCCAATGGAGGTAATAAATCCACAATATACCGTATCCCTGAAACACTGATACTAATAGATTTTATAGATAAAGTGGAAAAGCGTCAAGTTTTGGATAGCATTCAGGAGTATGACAACCAAAGCCGTATTGAACAAAACCCAGAAGAATTTGAAGCTGTTGAAAACTTGAACGAGATTAAAGAGAGACAAAAAGTATTGAATCTAGATGCATTGTTAAAAGTTGCTAATGATGAAAAAGTCAAACTAGATACACAAGAATCACTTGATGCGGATGAAATCCAAGACTTGTTGAAGATCAAATATTTGATGAAACTTAAAGGTCAAGAAGCGTTATTAAAGTTTTTACAATCTTAAATTAGCAAAAAAAGTTAAATGGGAGTCTATGAAATCCTCTCTTATGTACAATGCATGAACAATGAATACACATGAATCATATTTTTTTTTTTTTTGATTTTACACTTTTTTGGTTAGCTCCACTTGGTTGTTATTGCTTAACTCTTTGATGAAACCTATCTACATGTTGTTAAATATCCCAACCTCACACGACTTTCTCATACTTTATTTTATTTTTCCTTACGAATCAGCCCTGTTGCCAATTTCATGAATACAGCTTTGGTTTGTCTCTTAGCATCCAACGTATTCGTTCCACCACTCCCTTACCATTCAACAGTTGTCCTCATTGCAAACTATATATATATATAAATATCAGACTTATTAGAGATGTTTCTTGTTATTAATTTATTAATTGACTTTGTATACTGGCTCAATCAGAAATTTAGATACTTTTCAGATTTAATTATTGGTACAGTTTTTGAACCAAGATGTGACATTGTATTAATCACAGGAGGTGCTAGTGGATTAGGAAAACAACTTGTTCTACAGTTGAAATATAAAAAGGCAAATGTAGTAGTATTTGATATCAAAATCCCATCTGAACCAGAAAAAGTCCCCGGGGTTGCTTATTATCAATGTGATGTAAGTGATAGACAACAGATTTTGCAAACACAAAAAATGGTTCAACGAGAAATTGGAGTTGTTACTGTACTAATTAATAATGCTGGTATTGCTACTGGGAAAACAGTATTAGATTTATCATATCTTGAAATTGAAAAGACTATTCAAGTCAATTTATTATCAAGTTTTTATACCATTAAGGCATTTCTTCCAGATATGATTTTGAAAAATCGTGGATATATAATAACTATTGCTTCGGTGTTGGGGTACATGTCACCAGCAAGACTAAGTGCATATGGTGCTTCCAAATCGGGATTGATTGCGTTGCATGAATCATTGACGTATGAATTGGGATCTCCATCATTGAATCCCCATGGCATTAAAACCTTATTAGTTTGTCCAGGTCAGTTGAAAACAGGAATGTTTCAAGGTGTTAAGACTCCATCAACTATACTTGCACCAGAACTAGACCCGAAATTTGTTGCATCTTATGTAGTAAATGCAATAGAACAAGGACGACGGGGAGAAATCAAATTGCCTTTGTACGGGAAAGTGATACCAATTTTCCGGGCATTTCCTTGGCCAATTGTAGAGTTAACAAGAAAAATTTGTGGTATTGATAAAAGTATGGTTGAATTCAAGGCAAAGCTTTCAAAAGTAGCTAGTAGTGTTTCATCAATGACAAATTTTTCATTGAATGGGTCTAATAATGTATCTGCGACTACGGCAACTGAACTGCTACACGTTGATAGTACAGCTAGTAGGATAAGTGATAGTCGTACCAACAAGGTGGTGTTATTATCAAACAAGGAATAACTCCAAGACACAAAAGTGTAGAATGGGCTTTTGCCAAAATTTGTGGTTGCTAGTTTCGGATTTAAAACGAGTTGCATTCGGGGAGTGTCGCTTGCGTCCGCGGGTGATGTTTTCCGATCTGAGCCAGCAGTGCATAAGTTAAACCGTGAAATTCATAATGAAAAGAGAGAAAAAAAAATATTCCACCATGAATCCTTCACGTTGTACTTGTACCTTATACTTCAAAAGATGCAACTTTGGCTATATAAATATATATAGAGAGAGATGTACAAGTCCCTTCATTTTTTCTTTTTTCCTTTTTTTTTTTTGGTTTAGTTTTTTATTTCCTTTTCTTAAACTAGTCCCGGTGACGCCTTGTATTTTTTTTTTATAAACCTGTTTTGGTGACGCCTTGTGTCTTTATTACACCCGTGGCAACCGTTAGCATAACTGCGTTGGAATGAGTATATTTGAAGAAAGTTATTTGGAACATGATAGTTGTAAATTCCACACATTCACCTATACAGAGTCACCAAAAGTTAACTACAGAGGAGTAGTGATTATTGTTCATGGATGGAGTGAACATATCTTAATGTATAAAGACACAGCGAAAGTGCTATCGTCAATGGGGTTTCACTGTTTTGCTTATGATCAACGAGAATGTGGTAAAACTAAAGGTAAGTATACGAACAGTGAATGTTATATTGATGATCTTGACTTTATGGTTAATTGTATTTTAGAGAAGAAAAGTAAAGGTCAAAAAGTACATCTTTTGGGACATTCTATGGGAGGTGCTGTTGTACTTGATTATCTTCAGAAAGGGAAATGCCGGAACAATATTGCGGCAGTTATTGCTTCTGGACCTTATATTCGACATAATCCTAAAACTGCACCATCAATGTTAGTTACACTACTTTTGGATATAATAGCTTATATTTTCCCTAGCTTCAAATATAGTGAAGCCAAGTCCCTTGAAAATTATAGAAAAGTAACAACCAACAAAGAAAAACAATTAGAAATGTTTAATGATGATTTATGCATACCATCGTCTTCAATCCGAATAATTGCAGATATGTTCCATAGGGGGAAACGGCTATTGAACTCTGCACCTACATATTCAACAAATGCTAGAATGTTGATTTTACAATCTCAAAATGATGAAATTGTTAGCTCCTTAGCACTGAAGCAATTCATTGAAGGATTACCCATAAAATGTAAGAAAATTGTTATGTTTGAAAATTCAGGTCATTCATTACTACTAGAAAAAGAATCTACAGTTAAAGAAGCATTTGCAATTATTGATGATTTTCTTAAGGATAATACTATATAGATTGTGTCATTTTCTTTTTTTTTTTGCCTATATTACCAAACAATTACGATCTATAGTCACCATTAATAGTAACGTATTCATGAGATAAATCACAGGTCCAGAAACTAGCACTTTGTCCACCACCAGTACCTAAATCAACTTCAATTACCAAATCTTCATCTTGTAATATTTCTGAAGCTCTATCTTCGTCAACTTTTTCAGGTTCACCATTAACCAAATAATTTTAATGGGTTCACTTCCATCAACTGGAACAAATTTAACACTGGTTTTATTTGGAATGACAGATTGATCAGTAGAAACATCAGCATATCCAATGGCACACAAGATACGTCCCCAATTGGCATCTTTACCATACATTGCTGTTTTAAAAAGTGAAGAATTGGCAATACTTGAAGCAATAGATTTAGCATCTTTATAAGATAATGCATCATTAACTTTAAGAGTAATGAATTTAGTAGCACCTTCACCATCTCTAACTACCAATTGTGCCAACTGTTGAGCAAAATCAACAATTTCAGTTTGTAAAGCAGAAAATCTCTCGGCGCTTGAAGATGTATTATCAATTAATTCACCACCTGCGGCACCATTAGCCATAGCAACAATAGTATCATTTGTTGACATATCTCCATCAACAGTAATACTATTGAAAGATCTATCAACTGCATACCTTAAAATTTGTTGTAATGCATTTGGTGAAACTGGAGCATCAGTAACGAAGAATCCTAATAATGTAGCCATGTTGGGACAAATCATACCTGCACCTTTACATAACCCGGCTAAAGTATAAGTATCATTTCCAAGATTGAATTGCTTAGTTACTAATTTTGGAAATGTATCAGTAGTACAAATGGCAGTTGCACAGTCAATCCAATGTTGATGAGTATTACCTAAATGATTTAATGATAATTTTGGAATTCCAGTTAAAATATTATCAATTGGTAAATTATTTCCAATTACACCAGTTGACATAACTAAAGTGGAATCTTTAGGATTTTCCAATACAGAATCAGTAACAGTAACCATTTCTTCAGCATCTTTCATACCTTTACTTCCAGTAACTGCATTTGCATTACCACTATTAATTACAAATGAATTAATACCCGAACCTGATTTTTGTTTTAATATTCTCATTGAAACTTGAACAGGTGCAGCTTTAAATTTATTTTGAGTGAATACACCAGCAGTTGAAGCTTCTTTATTAAATGTATTTTGTAAAATTGCTAAATCTAATGATTTACCATCTTTTTTAACCCCACAATGAATACCACCCACGGCATAACCTTTTGGGTAAACACCTGATTTTGGAACAAATCTTGTAGCTTTATCAGACAAGAATCTAATACTATATTTTGATATACTCATTGGGAAGAAATACAATCGATGATAAGTTTGAAAACAGTATTGACGAGAAGGAGGAGGAGAAAGAAGAGCTTTTTTTTTTGGACGTTGATTGAAAAATTTTTTGATAACCAAAAAATCCACTAAAAAATTAAGCGCGATTTGCCTAGTTGAGAAATGTGTGTGTATAATGGGACAAAAAAAATTTCTCCGGTTAAGGAACAAATAAGATATGAGTCATTGATGGAAAAATTGGGGTAAATTATATGCTATAAGACATGATAATATCTATCTCTCTTAGAATGTAAGCATATCCATCAGGAATAGCATCAATCGTAGTAAACTGTTCATCAGTATCTGTAGCGAAACCGACAGGCATCGTGCGAAGAGGAATCAGCGTCTAACGAAAAATAAAAATGAACGAAGGCATCTTATACTTATTCCATCTTTAGTGATGTATATGATGTCAGGATGAAATCATTTAAACTACCCAGAAGGCTTTCATATATACTACGAGGTCACTATTCTACCAGGGTTTCACTTACTCAGCCACCAACTCAATTTACAACTTCAATATTTGACATTGCTAATGATATACCCAAGACATTACCTAGATCAAGTCATGTTCAACTTACTAAATTTTATCAAAGTATTAAAACACAAGATCTTGAATTAGCATCAGTTTTATTATCTGAAATTTCTAAAAATGCATTAAAACTGATTATTAATAAATCAAGAAATATCTCTATTGAATTTTATTTTGATTGCTTGAAAATTATATTGGAGAATTATTTAAATTCAGGTACTTTTAAACCAATAAATCTACTACGACAAAATGTTGAAGAGTATCAGAATATTTTAAGTAGATTTGATGAAGTGTTACCTGAACAAGAAGATATTGAAATGAGTATATTGAAATCGATCATACATACGTATTCTGTTTCTAAAAAATCCAAACTGACTTCAATGTTTACTATCCCAATAATGGAATATTTCATAACTGTATTAAATTCATTCAAGATAGATGTTCAAAAGTTATATCTAAGTACTGAAGAGGAAGAGTTGAGGAAGTATTTAGTTGAAATTTGTCAAATTAAAAATATAAAATTAGTTTCAGTGACAACGAACATGGATAAAGAACTTAAAAATTTCAATGTTCCTATTGATTCATATTTAGATAAATATGGAGGGATTGATTATGATGGGATTTGTAATTATATTTCAGATAATAAATTCAAATGGAATAATAAAGAAATTAAAACGAGATTATTTCAATTTTATGAAACTTTACCAAAAGAGGAAGCAGAGAAGTTCATGAATGAATATTTACAATTTAATAAAGTGAAAGAAATATCAATTGAAAGTTTTACTAATAGAATTGTTCATGCTTCACTGAAGGCATCTAAAGAATTTCAAAGATCTTTTGGATTTGTTCATTCAGAAAGTGATTTATTATCTGAATGGATAGCATTAATAAGTGATCATACCAATAAATTATTAAGTATTAAAATACCAGTATCAGATGATGAGAAAACTTTGCAATATTTCAAACCTTTTTTGGAAACTGTTAGTGTTGAATCTATTGCTAGTTATGTTGTACAATCATTATTAGGAACAGGTGATAATAATCGACTACAAGTTATTCTTCAAAAAATGAGATATTCATATCCCAGTATATTATCACAACAGGGAGGATCATCAAAGAAGAATTCCACAATATTTAAGTATATAACAGATGATTCATACAACAAGTTGACAGAAGTTTTCATTAATATTATTGTTGAAAACTGTAAAATTTTTATTTCAGAAGAAGAGCAGGAGAAGTTTCAGAATACTATGAAATTACAGAATAGAACCATTCCTCCGGAATTCAAGATCAATGATGGAAGTAACAAATATCCAGCATTTTTTATTGCTAAAGAATATGACAGTAGAATAGGTTATGCTGTATACACGATAGATATTCACCCCTATTTAGAATCAAAATTAGAGACATTTACAACGGGGACTTATTTTCGATATTTACCTTTATTATGTCCACCAAAACCATGGACAAATTCTCAAAATGGTGGATATTTGAATTACCAAACAAGATTAATTGCAACTACAGATACTGTACATAAAAAACTTTTAGAAAAAGCTGGAGTTCGTGGACAATTAGATAGTGCATATAATTGTCTTGATCAAATTGGAAATACTCCTTGGGCAATTAATCCACAAATGTTGGATGTATTTAATAAGGTTATAAATTATCCAAATGGGTTTCTTGAAATACCGGCGATCATACCCGATCTGAACTTACCTTCAAAAGAAAGAAGAGAATTGAAAAATTTAAGAACATCGATTGAGATAACCAATAAAGTTGCTAATGCATTTGGTAAGAATGGAGATTTATTATATCATTGTTATATGCTTGATTTTAGAGGAAGAGTGTATACGTTCTCTCCATTGACTCATTATGGATCAGATTTGACAAGATCTTTGTTCTTGTTCTGGAAAAGTCAACCATTAGGGGAAAATGGGTTTTATTGGGTGAAATATCAACTTGCTTCGTTGTTTGGCATTAAAAATTGTGAGGAATTCTATGAAGAAAACAAGCAAAACATCATAGATTCGGCAATGAATCCTTTGGATGGATCCAGATGGTGGATGAAAGCAGATAAACCATTCTGTGCTTTATCTGTTTGTTTTGAAATTAAGAATATTTTGGATTTCCAAGAATCAGGAAATAATATTGAAGATTATTTATCACGACTTCCTATACATCAAGATGGTTCATGTAATGGATTACAACATTATGCTGCATTAGCCGCGGATGAAAACGGAGGCAGAGCTGTGAATTTAATTGGCGTTGGTGATTCCAAGCAAGATGTTTATATTGAAGTTATGAAGGTGGTTAGGGGTAAGATTGAAAAGGATATCAAGGATGCCAAGTTACCTGAGGAAACAATCGACCTTGCAAAATTTTATTTAAAAATTCTTTGTCGAAAATTAGTGAAACGACCAGTGATGACAACGGTATATGGTGTGACATTAGCAGGAGCAAGTGCACAAATCAAGTCAACCATTAAGGAGATACTTGATGAGCATCGTACTAATCCAGAAATAAACACATTTGATCAAGAGACATTAGCAAGGTTGTCAACTTTTAAACTAAATCATACGATGTATCTTGCCAGGAAAGTTCTTGAATCAATTGATGAATTATTTGGGCATGCAAAACAGATAGAAACATGGCTATTACAAAACACCAAAAGAATATTAACTGCATATAATGTTAAACTTCTTGATTATGTACAAGAAAAGGACACTAAATTATATGAAAATATTTTTAAAAGGTCAGTGAGTTATACACCTATGAGCTGGACTGCACCAAGTGGATTTCCTGTTATTCAAATATATCGTCAAATCAAACATAAAATGTCACTGGGGCCGATGGAAGAACTTACTATTCGTAATTGGAACAAACTTTATCCTATGGATAGATATAAACATGAATTAGCAATTGCGCCTAATTTTATTCATTCATTAGACGCATCTCATATGTTTATGACCTGTGAAGAAGCCAATAAACAAGGAATTACATTTAGTGCAATTCATGATTCTTATTGGACTCATCCTGTTCATGTTGATCAATTATCTAGAATATTACGAGAGAAATTTGTTGAATTATATTCATTTGATTATTTGGAATATGTTAAACAAGAATTTATTGCACAAGTTAAAGGATCTTATCAATTAGTGGAATTTGACCCGGATAGCTATCCCGAATTAGCAACAAAAATAAAAGAAATACGTAAGAAATATCCAGAACGAATGAAAGTTCATAAATTGGCACTTGAATTAAGAGAAATGACCGAACAAGGAGAAGAACATATAATGAGGAAATTATATCACGAATATAAACCAGAGGTGTATCATACAGTTTCAACAAAGACTTATCATTATCTGAACGTATTATCACCAGAAGTTCCTAAACTTCGTAGAAATAGAGTAGCAATGTTTGTTCCAGTTGTAATTCTAGATGTTCCTCCAAAGGGGAATTTAGATATCACAAATGTATTAAATAGTAAATATTTCTTTTCATAGAATAATCTTGTATATATATATATATACATTATTTAGAGTCGTTTATCATTCTTTCTAATTTGCCAAACACTTTATCTCGATGTATAGCCATTGGGTCTGCTGTATCGGATGCAAAGAATTTATTTCTTTTAAAATCCCTTTCTCCTTCATCATCGCCAGCATTACCTTCATAATAGTAATCCTCATTATCCAAATTTTCCAATTCTTCATAATCATAATATTCGTCATCTCCCGTGAAACCTACTCCATCATGAGGAACGTAACCTTCATCATCATCATCTTCTTCGTCATTATTACCATTAATAATATCATCATTATTTAACATATCATCTTGTACAATTAACCCACCATCATCTTCATCACTTGGATAATCATTCTGATAGAAAGATTCCGCATTTGAATCTTCATCATCTGTTAAAACACTTGGTCTATTTTCGTCTTCTTCTTCATTTATTAATAAACTTTGATCGTTATCATCTTCAAAAAATCGAATATATCCAATTTGTGACAGTGGATGATTTGCAGTTGTTAATGGTTCACTTTCACTTAATTGATAAACATCATAAACATACTGAGATTCTTCTACTTCTTCACTATTTAGTAATTGATTTCTGTTCATTGAAGTTCCTGAAGATGAATCATTACTTGCTCTTCTATTTTTCCCACCTCTTAATTTCCTTTTCTTTTTACCATCATCATGTTCCAAAGTTAGAAAACTATCAACCATATCTGATAATTCATTAGGAATTTGTATATCTTCTTCAGTTTGATGTTTTGGAATAATGAAATTTCTCTTTTGATGATTATTTTCAGGAAAGGGACTTTCATCAATCGAACCTCTTTGGGATTCAGCAATAATTGTTTGAATAATAGATGCATCATTAGCATTAACTTTATCTGACTCATCAGTTCTAGCTAGTTTAAATACATAATTAAGATTCTCTTTAGATGTTATTCTTCTTGGTGTGGCAATTGGTGATAATTTAGGTGATGCAGTTGGTGATGATGGTTTTGAACGCTTGACATTTCGTCTATCCTCAAGGATTAAAGCTTGCAATGGATCTTGATGTCTCTTTCTTTTAATTCTTAAAATCTTTGGTGGCTCACTAGACATGTTGTTGTTGTTTTGGGGGTAATGCTACTGCAAAAGAAACTAAATGGGCGATAATGAATTATCAGTGGGGAAAAGAGAAAAAAAAAAAATCATTCACCTGGCGAGAGGAAAAGTGTTGAACGAACAAACTAATCAATCATTCAGTCCACGGGCGAAACTAAAAACCAAAACCAAAAAAATGAAGAAAAAAAAATTTTTAAATGACTCTATTTAATTATTAATGCCAGTTTGAATATTGAATACAACTGCAGGAAATTGGGTTATTTCTGCAGTGACATTAGATTCTATACCAAAACTCATCAATATTCCTCGTATAACTCCACATGGAAACCATAAATAAACCTTTGATTTAGCTAAAGTATCTTGCATACCTTTTGAACTATTCAATTGAGAAATCAATTTAAAATTATTATCCACTAATACAAAAGTACCTCTATGATTTGTTCTTAAATTATCCATTTGCTTATTATATAAACATCTCCAAGCATCTCGACACACAAATTTCATTATATCTAAAATATCAACCACTTTACTTCCAGAACTCTTGTATAACAACACTTCTGCGATTTTTAATCCTAAATTATATCCATACGTTTCCACTCTAATGGAAACTTCATCACTATCTGTCAATTCAGAATCGAGAATGTTGACAGTTCCTGGGAAATCATCTTTGATGCTAGAAAGTTGTCGATCTATCCTTGTTTGTTCAGTTTCTTCATCGAATGTCGACACGGTTGGATCAAGTAGTTTATGAGAGACACGAATTGAAGTCGGTACTAACTCCTGTAGTAAATATTGTAAACTGGAATTGCTGACATATGTTTGTTTATCTAATGTATCTTCAGTCATTAAGAATGTAATGTGATTGACAGTAGTTGTAAGGTTGGTTTACGTTTTTTTGTTTGTGTGTAATTTTTTTTCCCCTTCTGTTCGTCATAGTGTTTTTTTTTTCTACACGACCGCGATTCTTTTTGTTGTTGTTGCCAACAGGTTGCTAAAAATCATCTGCCCTGGGCTGTCGCTAATAAGAATAGATTACACATACAATTGTATACTGAATAGGAAATGTATACCACCTAGAAGTGCTCACTGTAATGGCAAAATATATGAACCGGCATTGAAATGAGTAATACTGGTGTTGTCATTCCAGACACCAACATAACCTTATCCATGATAGAATAAGTTTGATCGGTTTCCCGCTTTTTAAGGTTATATATCATTCATTGGGTCTATTGATATAATATCCAACATGTAGTGACTGGAAATGTTAGAAACAGGAAACATGTCAATACATCATACTTTTACGTCTATTGAGAATCCAATGAGAACAGAAATTAGATTCAAAGGATGCTTCACCTATCCTTCCATTCTTTTATGATCCATTTTTGGTTAAATTCAAATCAATTCGGTTTGTAGAATTATCTAAACAAAGATAAAATTCAACAATTTCATAAAAAGGTTTCATAAAGCTTGTTAAAATTTATCTCTAAATGAAATAAAGTTTTTAATCTAATAAAAACAAACAAATGAGGTTAACTTTTATTTTCTTGCTTTTGTTCACAAATTAATGTTTGAGGTGAATTGTTAGTTGGGTTTTGATATAGATGACTAATGTAGTCTATGTGAAATATAAACAAGTTCATAAACGATTAGTTGGCAATTTAAGCCATGAAAAGTTAAAGCGAAGGACAAGAAGTTCTTCACCGTGACTTGCAATTCTGATTTACACATCTGTCAAACTAAGTCTTCATGGTGTCTCCTGTCTTTGTCTTCCTCTGTGGCTTTTACCTAGTGAACAATAAGAATATAATAATATGAAAGAAACAATAGAATTTGTCGGGTATTACAGGCATTACAGTAAATAAAAATTACAAGCTACTGTCCAATTGGTTATCCCGAACTAAACTTTTTAATCCGATGTCATGATCAAAATGAAATAAAATAAAAATTCAAAACAAGAGGGATAGCACTTAGATGCAAAAGCTTAAGGATCAACTCGGCTTTGCAAATAGTGTAGTATTCTAGTACATAATCACATTGACTTTCATAATCTTCTTTATTGTATGCTAAATTTTAAGTATCCCATGGTGTGTGCCCTGCCCAATTTTGTTCAATAAGCACGCATATTCTTTCTTGTACTGGGTGCAGTTGACACAATTTTGTTGTATTCTCAGTTTGTGCACTACCTGGGATTTTTTTTTTTTTAATTATACAACCGACACAAAACTGAGTACTATTGGAGTTATTCAAATTTTAGACTTCTTTTTTTTGTTTTTTTGTTTTCAATGCAATGTTTTTGTTTAATGAATTGATAGAATAAGAAAACCAATTTTCACGGTGGGTTTAAGCCGAAAAGAAAAGATAAAATTTCATCATTTTGTTTTGTTTTGTTTTAAGCATAAGGAATAAGAATTAAAATTTTGTCCCACTGTAAAAATCGTTTTCTTTTTGTTGTTGTTGTTGTTTTTATTATAAATTTGCTTGGATTTCTTTTTCAGTTTTGTTTGGTTGTCTCCATAAAACTTAATCACACCTTGACGCATTTACACGCACAATTTTTGTACAGGTGCACGCACATGCACACTCACACACAAATTTACAAACTAAGACAATTTACAGTGCACACACTCATTTAGACAGCAAAAAAAAAAAAAAAAAAACTTCAGACTCTCTTTTTTTTAATTCCCCTTTCCTTTTTTTTTTTGTTCGCATAGACACCTCCTCCAAGTATCAAAAAAAAAAAAAAAAAAAAAAAAACAATTGAATAATAGAATAACAATAATTTTCAATCAATTTCAATCAAAGTTATCATCAATTATTATCATTGCAATAAAGATTATCATAATATAAATCAACATCCCTTAAAGAAAAACTACCAGCATCCAACTATTACTACCACTAATTATAACTCGTTAAAGAGTTCCTTCATCAATTGGAACGTGTTTACATTTTAATAATTTTTTCTTTTCTTTTCATCTTTTTCATATAGTAGTTACCCATTAATACGTTTAGAAATCATTACTAGGATACAGTGTAAGGAGAAGAGTAAAAATGTCACAGTTTCATAATATACCTCAATCAAATGGTCCCCCTCCAACTCATATACAAGGACCTCCACCGCCACCACAACATGTCATAACCAATTCGTTTAGCAATAACCAGCAACAACAACATCAACAGATACACTCTGCAACTTCCACAGGTTTATTAAAAGTCAGTAATTTGCCATCCGACTTAACTAGAAGAGAAGCAGCATTGATTTTTTCATTAGTCATTGACGAGATGTTGAGTATCGAAATGAAGGATTTTTGCATATACGCAGTGTTTAAAAACATCAATACTTGTATTACAACTGGAAAATTACTCGACGGCAAATATATATTTGGGAATGATTATCCTCCAATCAAGGTGGAATATGAAAGTAACACACTAACAAGTTCACCGACTACCATGTCTTCGACTCAAGCTGCATTTAATTCATTAAGGTTATCTACATCATCTGCATCTAATATTTCTCCACCAAGCATTACTCATCAACAATTGCATCATCAAAATTCAAACAGTTCTATTGGAAATGGAAGTTCGGGCCCAAATCCAAGTAATACTTTTGACATGCTTCCCAAAAGACAATCTATTGGAAACCCACGTTCCAGATTTGTGTTTAGTGATCCATTTTCTCATGAACAACAACAACAACATCAGCAACAACAACAACAGCAGCAGCAGCAACAACAGCAACAGCAACAGCAAGGACCAAACCAGAACCAACAGCAACAACAGATTCCGCAACCATCTATGCCTCACCTGCAAGCACAGGGTCCACCTATGCTTCATCATCGTCTAAGTTCTGGACCACCATCCACGGGACCTACACCTATGGATTTATCTGAATTAAGTGGCAAATCCATTTTATTAATGGAGTCTCAAAATGATGCTAGAGAATATGAAAATTTGGTTAGAGATTCTTGGGACCCTACCCATACCAATACAGGTATTCCTTTGTTGTCATCCAATCCACAAACCCCTGGTGTCAATTCAAGTATTGATTGGAATAATCCTTCAAATGGGTTGAATGGATCAAATCAACCAACAGATCGTCGCAGAGCATCCTCTGCATTTTTCAATACTGCACCTGCTTTACATACGATGACATCAGAGCAAGCAAACCCACAAGTTTCACAACAGGGTCCAACTGCAGCTGGTATAAGAAATGCATTACAACATCCAGAGCATCAACAGCAACAACAACAACAACAACCACCGCAACAACAGCAACTGCAACAACCACCTCAACAACATCAGCTCCCACAAGAACAGCAGAAAATTTTGCAACCACAACAACTTCAGGACCAATCACAAGAGAAGCAAACTCATCCCCAATCACAGCTGCATAATCAACCGAATAATATTCACCATGTGTCACCGCCATCTTCCTCGACTGTCCTTCAACAACAACAACCACAACCCAAGTCAACGTCTACATCTACCCCAACACAACAATCCACTACTAGTCCACCTTCTCATAGAAACTCTACTACTTCGAAAGACATTCCTGATTTGTCATTGTTGGCTAGAGTACCACCACCTGCTAATCCGGCTGATCAAAATCCTCCTTGTAACACATTATATGTTGGTAATTTGCCTCCAGATGCCACCGAGGCAGAACTTCGTACTTTGTTTTCCCCACAAAAAGGGTTCAGAAGACTTTCTTTTAGAACCAAAAACCAATCGTCTACAAACGGATCTGGGTCAACCAGTCATAACCATGGTCCAATGTGTTTTGTTGAATTTGAAGATGTTGCACATGCAACTAGAGCATTGGCAGAGTTGTATGGAAGTGCATTGCCAAGACCTAATGGTGGAAATGGCAAAGGAGGCATTAGATTGTCTTTTTCAAAGAATCCATTGGGTGTTAGAGGACCAGGAAATCCAAGGAGAACATCTACAAACCCATTACCAAACGGGTCTTCCCAAGCTCAAAATCAACAACAACCTGCTCAACAATCACAAGGAGGAAACTATGGATACCTGAACTATCATCAAAAATAATTATTCTCCTTTATTTTTTTGAAACATTCTTTTTTTTATGTATTGGTTATTCATTTCATTTTATTAAACCCTGTATTTTTTTATATATATTATTTCTATTTTTATTCAATATTCATCTTCAATTGTGCTATTTGGTTTATATCATTAGTTCCTTCATTTTGCTACAATATTCTATCAAGTGGTACATTTCATTCAGACTTGTCATTATTTTCCTTTGCTAAATCTATTGATGATATTTTCTAATGTTCATTATTATTCTAATATTTTGTTTATCTATTTCAGTTTTTTATTATCATTATTTGTATTACTGTTGTCATTCTTGTTATAAATTGTTTGTTTTTACCTATTTTTATTATCTATTGTTTTTATTTAATATATGTTTTCTATTCCTAGAAGGATATATAAAAATTAAAAAGATCAGCTTTTGATAGTTCTGTTGATATTCTACAGATATGATTCCAGTCAAAGATACACAGCCAAGTTGTATCAATAATATCATTCTTTCAAACTAACAGCGTTTTATTCGTATCTAACATAAAACTATAAACTACTCTAAACTATAACAAGATTATCACTACAATTTTAACCACTGCCCCCCTCTCCTTTGGTGTTGCCAATTGGTTGTAAAATCAAAACCTAAAAAAAAAAAAAAAGAAGACATGTAATTTTTTTTTCTTCTTCTTTCCTTATTTCTAAACTTTATTATTGTTGTTGTTTCACGATTCCCTTTTGACGACCATCTATACTCTTGACAACTTCAATTAGAAAGATGACTAAAAGAAAAGTGAATACTCACAATAATAATTATCCTCCAAGTTACTTTCAAGAAGAAGTTCCTAAAAAACAAATCAACCACACCAAAACTCTGCATTCAAAACATGGTCCTGTAGCAGCAGCTACCATTACAACCACGTCCAATAATACATCAACCAACAGCAAGAAAACCAAGAAATATAAATCTGTTGGTACTCAAACTTTACATTCAAGTGTGCCAGGAATTGGTTTACATTATGTTGAAGCTCTGACTTTTAGAAACTCCATTGACGAAGGGTCTATTTCCCGAATCAGCCATGATACGGATCTTGAATATTTATATCGATTTGTCAACTCATTTCAATAATTTGACTAATTCTTTAGGATCAGCATAAACTTGAGATAACCAATTGGTGTTTAGTAAATCATCTGGAGTTGATCTCTTATCTGCTTGAGGATTTAATAACCCTAGAATGGATTCCCTCGAATCATAATGCAAACTTTTAAATAATGCCAATGCTGGATTTGATGTAAACGAATTATTCTTGCTATTTAAATCAACCAATACTTGACTCATTTTAGATGGCAAATTCGGGAAATGTTTCTTATAATTATTAAATGCCATATCCAGATTACTTGCTGTACTCCATGGACATTTCATTAAAAAAATTGTGAAATATATGATTCCCAAGGCCCAATAATCAAGGTATTTGAATTTTTCTGCGGACTCTTGAAAATATTCATCATAGTTGAATTTATCTTCCTTGATTTGATGTTCAATTTGAAATAATTCCGGTGCTTTGAAACTGTTTGTTCCGCAATACAACTCATGAGGATTAGCCTTCAAGTGTTCTTTGTAAGAATCGGAAGTGATATTCAAACTATATCCAAAATCGGATATTTTTAACACCCCGTCGGAATCAATCATGAAGTTTTCAGGTTTTAAATCACGATGAACAATTCCTTTACGATGAAGGTAACTGATACCTTTTAAAATCTGCTTGAAAATAGCATCCTTCATACTTGCTGATAGTTCGATTTTGAATCTTCTTAATTTGGATAGATAATCCAACAAATCACCCTTTGGATAATATGGTAAAATCAATGCCATATCGGTGGTTTCCGAAATTGCACAAAGATCAATCACGGGGATGATATTTTTATGGCTACACATTTTCATGTTGTTATATTCACGCAAGACTTCCCTTTTATAATCTGGCAAAGTTTGGTCTGTCTTTTTCTTGACACGTTTTAAAACCAATGATTCAGTATGAGACGCATCGGTTCCTTTGAAAATAATACCGTTTGCACCTTCATAAATTGGTTTCGATGAAGTTTTAGAATATTGAACTCCGATCACCGGCATATTTTCAATTGGATTTTCATCAAAGGAGAATGCAGTATATATTGGGGAAGCAAGAACCTGAGATTTAGGACGAGAATTGTCTAGCAGTGGTCCAGATTCACTCGAGGAAGTCAATGACTTTGAACCCTTGGAAGTAAATGATTTAAACATAGTTTTGGTAAAATCTTAATTTCGTTGGTTATTCCGGTAGATACAAATCAATGATTAATTGAGATGCTTCTGAGGGTTGTTTATTCGGATTTTGTTGATTTTATGATTAATAATAATAATAATGAAAGCAAGGACTATTTTTCTAATTAGTTATCGTATTATTATTCCTCCTTGTTGTTGGGACATATACTAATTGAATATCATTAATGTATTTTCTTTTAATGTCAATGAATTGGAAGCAATGGGAAGATTAGAAACGGATGAATATTTAAGTTTCGGTATTAATAATAATACAAAAAAAAAAAACCGGACAAGGATAAATTTGAAGGGAAAAAATAAAACAAATTGAAATGTATCAGAACTACAAAATTTTGTAAAGAAGCAGGATTTTAATTGTCTTCTGGTTAGTAAAGCGCCCTGATTGTTGACTATTTATTTTAAATTAGATTACGGGTACAGTAAATTAAATTACATTTGATTCGATTGCGATTTTCTAAGAACAAAAAATTCTCATGTAATTTCAGAATATGGTCACTAATAGATACATAATTACTAGAAACAGTTGTTGTTGGTTCTTCTGATCATGCAATTAATTTCATAAAAGTGCATGAATAACTAATAAATAATTAAATAATTAAGAATCAATACAGCAAGCAATATTCCCTTAGACGTTATTCTGTTCTATTGGATTGACAAAGAGGAATAATAATAATAATAATAAAATGAATTTCAGTATGAGTAAATCATTCGATCCCCACTTTCATGTTGATATTACAGAGAATAAGTTATAGAAGTGAAGGACACATATTATTTCCTTAAACGGCAATCAACACAATGTGGTGCGGCTATTAATAATACAAGTGAAAAAGGGGGCAACAAAAAGCAAAATAGAAAATTATTAAGGGATAATAATGTAAAAAAAGTCATTCCAATTGACCATACTTCCAAATAATGATAAGGATGAAACATGAGGCTGACAATTGTTATTTACAGCGATTAGCAAGTATTAACGATCATGGTAAATATGTTTTATTTATATATAAATTGGTTCGAAGAAACCGTCTCGAGTCAATTCTGGGATACTTTTTTTGTTTGTTTGTTGGTTTGATGAAAAGGGCTTATTTCATAGAAAGAGCAATCATGAATGGGTGTTGTGTGATCTCTCCGTTTTTAGTAAATTCTAAACCACTTGAAGAAAAGTAACAAGTAGAATAGCAATTAGTGTAGATTCTAGTATATTCTTACTTAGAGAATGACAATAGCAATGGTATATGCAGATATATAATTCAACGGGGGGGAGAGAGAGAGAGAGAAGCCTTGCGCATGATTATGATGATTAAAAAATTCATCATCAACGACAAGATTGAATTTTTTTATTATTGTCTTTAGTTCTTGGCTTACTGACTTTTTAGTTTAAACTTCACTCGTTTGTACATAACCCTACATTCCTCGACCAAGAAGAAGAAGATGATAATGATAGTCAATTGAAAGTGGTCAGAAAATAATCTCCCACTGCCACTGTCACTGCCACTAATTGTGTTCAAAAAAAAAAAAAAAAAAAATATTTGAAAACTCTTATTTTGCTCTGATAGATAATTTTGTAAAAATATAACTTTCACTTTCTTTCTTTCTTTCCTTAATTTTGGAAAGTCCTTTTTTTTCAATTCAGTTTTCTTTTGGTTCTATTTTAATTGTTTTGGAAAGAAAACTCTCCAATTTGTTTTATATTTACAATTTGCTTTTTCTATTTAAAGTATCTACTTGATATTCCAGAACTATTCCTTGAGTTAATTGTCGTATTATTATTACACCCATAATGAGAGCATTAACAATTATCCCTATATTTTTCCTTTTGGGTTCAACATTGCTATTAATCCTTACAGTTATCAATGGTGCAGGAACATCTTCAATCTTGGGCCGTTTCTATTGGTCTCAAACCGATACTTCCGGCTTGACTGGGGTTCCTTTTTCAACTACAAGATGGACATTCTATAGACTTTGTGAAAATGTTAATAATAGAAATGCTAATTGTGAAAAATCAAAAGCTGGATTCCCTTATTCTCCAGAAGATAATTTTGGTAGAGATAGTGGTATTCCTGAAAATTTCATTAGTGATAGGGATACTTATTTCTATTTATCTCGTTGTGGTTGGGCATTCACTCTTGTTGCGTTGTTCTTCACAGTAGTTGCATTATTCTTCACTCCATTGAATATTTGTTTTAGTTTTGGTGGTATCCTTGGTGTGGTTTGTACAGCAATTGCTTTATTATTTGATATCACAGCAGCAAGTGTAATCACAGCCGCACATGTTAAAGGAAGACATCAATGGAATCGTGCTGGTTTCCATACAACTATAGGAGCAGCAGCTTTTGGTATTTTATGGGCATCTGTTGCTACTTTAATTATATCATTTGTTAGTTTGATTGTAGCCTTGGTATTTGCTCGTAGATCAAGAAGAAGACGTTTCAATAGTAATAATGGTGCTAATGGTGTACCTGAAAGTACCAATGGATATCCTAAAGAAACTAGTAGTTTTCAAAGAGGTGAATATGAACCTCGAGACCATGTTGGCGAACCAGGATCAGATGCTTCAAAGTTTAGATTCTTTAGAGTCAAAAGAGCTAAACCAGAAGATGTTTAATACAAGAGAACGAGAGAGATAATATATGAACAAATCTCGAGCATTATGTTTATACCCGTCCCCGACCCATTTTTTTGATTTTCTTTTAGTATTCGAATGAAGAATATGATGATAGTGATTTTTTTGTTTTGTTTTGTTTTGTTTTAAATTATTATTTATTTTCCACCTGAAAATTTTTTTAAAAAAGAAGTTTCAATTTAGTTTACTTTGGTTACTTGTCGTTGTTTCTTATCCCGTTTATTTTATTATATTCATTTGTTTTGTTTCATTAATCTTCACTGTTCATCATCATAATCTTTGTTTTCCTTTTTTTTTTTGGTTTATTTGTAGTATGTAAATATTACGTAATAATTAATTAATGCACACACACACTTTATTTGTCTTTGTAACCATTTTTGTGATTTTGTTTTGATTGCGAAAAAATAAGAAATCTGTTATGCGCAATAAAAACCGAACATTTAAGATACACCTATCTTTGTGGTTGCAAGTGGTTAGAACGAAGGCACATAATAATAGACCTAGATGATTGTTGCTCTAGAGGAATGGAAATAGTAAGAGTGATAGCTTTTGTAAATAGATATGTTTTGCAATATACAATTGTTCGTAAACTACAAATACTTGAAACATAACAAGATTTTGCAGTCAATTCTTTGTGCAATTTGATGACTTGTCAAAATATGACCTCAATGCTTATATGTCAAATAAATCATTCTATTTCTATAGTGTAATTTGTTATGCTAATTGAAACTGCAAAAAAATACCTGTGTCAAATAATAAAAACTACTATAAGCGTACTAACAAAAAAAAAGAATACTTCAAAACAAAACAAAACAAATCCTTTTTGAAGAACAATAATTACAAATAGAATCAAACACCAAAAATTTCCAGACCCATTTCATAATTATATACTTTTTTGAAAATTAAGAAGAAAAAAAAAGACCATATATCATAATAGGTTTATATTGTTACAAAAGTTTCCTAAGACCTTTTTTTCATATTGGTATATTCTGAAGGGGTTCTGAAATCTACATCTCCAAAAAAGAACAAACTTTTTCATTGAAGAAGAACTCAGTTTACAACATTTCATTGATTAATCATTGATTTTATAAGCAAATATATATAGTTTAAAAAATTGTTTTGTTCCTTGTTGATAATTTTGAAAGAAAAAGGATTTTGCATACTTGTTTTGCAGTATAAAGAATTAATCACGAAGGAAGAAGGAGAGGAAGTGTTGTTGATAATATTTTTCTTAACAATATGGTTCCTCAACAATCAGTAATGACATTTCCAATTGATAATTTATTGGATATTTCATTTCCTGAAGAATTATTCCCCCAAATGAATTTAAGTCGTTCAATATTGGAAATTCCATTTGATTTAGTTGAAAATGAACTTCGAAGACCAAATGATCATGATACTTCAAATAATATGTCAATTGATTCACAAGCACTTCAAGATGAAATTTTACATATTTTGCACGAATATTCAGATGATTCTGTTGGTTCGGTATCAAATTTAATGGGAGATTTTGAAAATACAAATAATATAATTGCACAAATGGAAAACAATAATGAAACCATTTATCCAAAGTCATATATGAATGGATATATAAAATTTGTAATGGAATCTACCAATTCACTTTTGGAACCAATAGAAGGTGCTGTTCAGTATAACAGCAACAATAATAACAACAACAATAATAATAATAATAATAACCAACATGAAAGAGAATTAACTCATGAAGAAGTTCTTGAGATTTTTGAAGCAACTTGTAAAGAAATTGATGAATGGAAATCATTGTCTGATATACCAATACTTAAAGAACAACAAACAGAATCAATTACTGAAGAACAAATTCAACAAGCACTACCATCACAAGAACAGAATATTCTTTCCAATAATGTCTTGGAAACTATTCCACAACTGCAAAGTCTTGATCCATATTTCCATTCTTCTAAAACTCAAATACCATATTTAATTAATAAAAGATCATCATCAGTGGATTCAAATAAATCTGAAAATCAACTGCAATTATCATTAAGTTTACCCATTAATTCAGTGTCCAATTTAAACTCAAACAATAATCTGTTATCTAAATCTAATACAAATACAAATTCTACTTCAAACTCACCAGCTGATGGTACTAAATCACCACGGAAGAGAAAATTAGATAATAGAACATTTTATAAAAATTCTCAATTGAATTTTTCATTATTGGATATTGTATCAAGACCAGATTATGAATATTCATCTCAATTATCTAACCAATCTTCAAATATTCCTAATGCATATCAATGTATGATTTTAAATGAAAAATTAATTTCACCAATTAATTGTTCAATAACATGTCGTGTTCAAAGAACTTTATATATTAGAGATTGTTTAGATGAATTACCAAAGAAACATTTTAATGGAGAATATGAAATTACACCAAATCCGAATTTTAAAAAAACTTCATATGAAGCACAATATATTTTAACTAAATTGGATAAATCTGGTAAACCAGATAATACAACAAGAGCAGGATTATGTCCTTATTGTGAAAAGATTGAATTTTTTGGTTTAAAAAATTCTTCATATGGTAATCATTTAGCTTATAAACATGGAATTTTAACTAATGGAAATTCAGTACCCGATCCAAAATTTTATGGTAGATATAAATTTAAAAAAGGTGAATATGATGAACCCGAAAAGAAGAAACGTAAAACAAATGCTCATATTTTAGAAAGAGAAGGGGTGTTATGTACTTGTTGTTGGCAAATTCTTGAAGTTAATTGTACTTCAAGAAGTTCTGTTTTAGGTCATTATCTTCGTCATTATAGGGATTCTCATGTTGGTAATAAAAAGGAAATTAATAAAAATGAAACTGATGATCCTTTATCTACTTTTGATCCCGTTGTTTTTGAATTCATAAACAAATGGAGATAGTTAGATTTACTACCGTTCTAACAATTTTGCAGAGGTTAATTAGTGGAATTTCTATTTCGTTGTGTTTTTGTTGTTTTTGTTTTGCTTTTCTTTGATGATCTTGTTTCTGCTATTTAATTTCACCATTTTTTATTTCATTTTTATCAGTTAGAGTTTTATTTTTTATTATTGTTATTACTAACATTTCAAGAGATAATATACAACGAATTCTGGTCATTACTAAATTTAGCTAACTTGAACAATTAATATTTGTATCTTTAGATCTATTTACTTATACTATACTTAGTTCTTAGCGGCATCTTCCTTCAAACTGACGATTCTGTTGATGATCAAAGAATCATCTTTAGAATCTTTATCCAAACAGAAATAACCTTCTCTCAAAGCTTGGAATCTGACGGTATTGTTTCCTGCATTTTCTTTAATGTTGAATTCACTGTTTGGAATTTCAACATTCATTGGAGATTTAGTAATGATTTCCTTGATATTTTCTTCAATAACAGCGTTAGATAAAACTTCTTCACTATCTGGATTAATATCCTTCAAGTAACCATCTGGATGAGCTGATGGGTTTTCACTATTAAACAATTGGTTGTAGATTCTAACTTCCTTAACAGGAACAGCAGATTTCTTAGGAACCCAGTGGATATATGTTCTTGGTTTGGCTTTAATACCTTCATCATAGTTAACATGAACAATCTTTTTACCATCTTTTTCTTCAATGGATTTGTAACTAATGTTGAATGGAACTTTAATTAAACCAACCGGTTGGCCAGGAGCCAATCTGTAAAATTCTTTGTCAGCTGGTTCATCACGAACATCACTAGCATCAATGTAGAAATGTTTGGAAAAGGTCAATTTACGAGAACCCATTAATTTTTCATCTTTACCTGGTTGGAATGGGATTTCAACATCCAAACTGAAATCTTCATCAACATTATCAATGACAACTTCGACAGGGTTTAATACCATCAATAATCTAGGAGTGGTTTGGTCAAGATAGTTACGAACTGCGCTTTCAAATCTGACAGATTGAATGTTTGTAGTAGCAGTAGTGACACCTAAAGTATTGATGAATGACAAAATAGCACCTGGTGGAACACCTCTTCTTTTGATACCTTCCAAAGTGTACAATCTTGGATCATCCCATCCTCTAACATATCCTTCATTAACCAATTTGGCAATCTTTCTCTTGGACATAATAGTACCAGTCAAGTTCAATCTACCATATTCACGTTGTGCTGGTCTATAAACATGTAAAGCATCACACAACCATTCATAAGATTCTCTGGACAAAACAAATTCAGTGGTACATAAAGAATGAGTGATGTTTTCAAAAGAATCAACCAAACAATGAGTGAAATCATAAGTTGGATAAATCTTCCATTTGTCACCAGTACGGTGATGTGGAGTATTCAAAACACGGTAAGCAACCAAATCCCACATTTGTGGAGATGGAGATTCTAAATCTTGTTTCATTCTTAAAGTGGCTTCTCCAACAGCATATTTACCATCCTTCATGGCTTCAAATTCACGCAAGTTATGTTCAATTGATTGTGATCTGTGTTTACAAGCAACTCTGTCACCACCCAAGGTACCGTCTTCTTTCAACCCACGAGAAACCTTGACTTCTTCTGGAGTACAGTGACAAATATAGGCTCTGTCGGCTTTGATTAATTGAATAGCCAATTCATACAATTGATCAAAGTAATCAGAAGAATAAGTAATCTTCCAAGGTTTGTAACCTAACCAGGAAACCATTTCTTTAATAGAATTAAAGTAAACTTCTTCTTCAGCTTCTGGGTTGGTATCATCAAATCTCAAGTAACATTTACCACCATTATATTGAGCATATCCAAAGTTAACCATGATAGCTTTTGAGTGTCCAATGTGCAAGAAACCATTTGGTTCTGGTGGGAAACGAGTAAGAACTTTACCATTGATGAACTTTCTGTGTTCTTCCAATAATTCAGGGTACTTTTGTGGTTCTTCACCTGGTTTATGCAATGCCCCAAGGAAACCTTCAGCAAACATTGATTTTTCTGGTTCATCAAAGATATTCTTTTTGGCAGCTGCATTAGAAGTGGCTTTGGCGGCTGTTTTTGGTTTCTTTTCCTTCTTTTTCATGTTGTCTCTTTCATCCTTTGGTCCTAATCTGGCTAAAAATTCTTCATCCAAAATTGGTTTAAAGATTTGTGGTGGAGCCCATTTCAATGTTGGTTGATTCTTAAGTTCAACCAAAACTTTGGCTAAGATTGAGTATCTCTTGGTTTCCAAGTCAGATTTGATAGAGTCAAGATATTTAGCAATTTCAGCTTTAGCTTCTTCAGTGGTAATTTCAATACCAACACCAGTGGCTTCGTTGAATTTTTCCTTATCAATAGGAGCTTCATTGTTTTGTAAATATTTGATACCTTCAGTAACTTGTAAAGTAGTTTTCAAGTCACCTTTACGAATACTGTCAATAATAATGTCATGGTTTGGAACAACACCATTTTTACTTTCGTGAATGGCTAATTGATGTAATAATGCCAATTTTTTGTCATCATTGCCTTCAGTATTCTTATCTAAGATATTGTATAATGACAGGGCAACTTTCTTATTTTTAACAATTTCTTTTGCTTTCTTGTCTTCAAATCCAGCTTTGCTGAATAATGAGACTAATTCATCTTCTGAAATAACAGCGTTAGATGACATGATAAATGCAATCTGAGGTGTATATCAATAATCAATACAAATGTGATAGAATTGATCATGAAAAATTTTCTCATGATGATTTTTTTTTGTTTCTATGCCGCGCGTTTCTCATTTCCCACATTCTTCAATGCCGAACAGATGACTATATGGCACTCTGGTAGGGATCTACATTGATATCTACCCATTACTCAGAGATAAGCAAAAAAGGATAAACTTTATTGCAAATGCATTTATTCGTCTATTTTTTTTTTTGAGTCACTACTTATTCTTCTAACCATGGTCTTGTTTCCCACCATGAATTGTCATTTATTATATCAACATGATATTCCTTAACCTGTGCCTTCTTTCTTTTCTTTTCTAATCTTTGCTTTTGTCGTGATGATAATCCAGTTTCAATTTGTACTTCATAGTTTTCAAATTCTCTTACAAAAATAGTTCCTTTTTTAAATATTTCCAATTCGTTATTATAGTTTATACCACATTCTTTGAATAAAATTTCATTTTTATCTGAAGAAACGGTACCCATTAGTTTCTGTTCTGCTTCTTGTGGTGTCATGTTTAATTTTAATACTAGACTCCAAAACGAAGTGTTGTATAAATTATTAATATGACAATCAACCTGTCTCCAACTAAAATAATCTCGAATATGTTTGAAACTAGGATACAACACTGCTCGTGCATCAAATGTTGGTAAATGATCTATAACCAATGGTTTGTCTGGAAATATTTGTTGCCAGAAATGCATATAAAATGTAGACATCAATGATGCAAATAAAGTAGTAAGTTTCATCTCTCTTCTTTCATATAAATCACAATTCTTGCGCAATAAAAATGAATATTCATCAGAATCTCCATATGCTAGCATTATATCACTATACTTTTGCATAATCTTCTCAGCAGCTTTATTCATAACTTGAAGTGCTTTCAAATCATTGGGTTTCTCAAATTGATAAAACTGAGAAAACTTGTGAAATCCCTTCCCATCAACACGGATTATTATGTATGTGTCTGGTAATAAGTAATTCTCTTTCTCAAACAATTTAACATATTCATATTTGGAATTGGCCATTGTTGACTATTCTATCCAGTAAAACTAAAGTATGCTTAACCACCAGGAAATCGATTCGTCTCCCATTGATTGATCTAATTGTTTTGGAAATTTTTTTTTTTTTTGGGAAAGTTGCACTACCCGCAGGAGAATCTCATCTCTCACACAAAATTTTTATTTTCACTTTTTTCCTTTATATTCCTTTTCTTTTTCCTTTCACGATTCGGAAACAACTTTATATCAATTTCATTTTTTGTTTGAATATCATTCTGACGATGACTTTAGCTCAATATAGAACGTTAGAAACTGATAAAAGATTCAAAAATCCCCCAAAGGATGATTCCTCTTATCCATTGTTGAAGGATGCTGTTGCACCACATGTTGGTTCATTCAACGCATTGATGGATGGTCCTGAAGGAGGTTTATTAAACCTTGCCGTCAAAGATATTGGATCCAAGACTATATTTGATACACCAGAAACTTCTACTCGTCTAGGAAACAAGTTGAAGATCAGAGTAGATTCTGTACAATTAGCCAAACCAAGTGTTCCAGCCAACGATAAATTATCATTGAATAGAAAAACTTTTCCAAGTGAATGTAGAGAAAGAATGGTCACTTATAGATCAAGATTAATGTTGAATGTTACTTGGAGTGTAAATGATGGTGAAGAAGTCCTGGAAGTTAGAGAAGCAGGTCAAATCCCAATCATGTTGAAATCTAACAGATGTCATTTGGAAAAATTAACACCAAACCAATTGGTTGAAGCAAAAGAAGAAAGTGATGAATTGGGTGGTTATTTCATTGTTAATGGTATTGAAAAATTGATTCGTATGTTGATTGTTCAAAGACGTAATCATCCAATGGCTCTTATACGTCCATCTTTTGGTAATCGTGGAGCCTCTTATACCAAATACGGTATCCAAATTAGATGTGTTAGACCAGATCAAACTTCCCAAACTAATGTTTTGCATTATTTGAATGATGGTAACGTCACATTTAGATTCTCATGGAGAAAGAATGAATATTTGGTTCCAGTTACTATGATCTTGAAGGCTTTAGTTGAAACTAATGATCGTGAAATTTTCGATGGAATTGTTGGTAATGACACAGGCAACTCTTTCTTGACTGATCGTTTGGAATTGTTGTTGAGAACTTACAAGAAGTACAACTTGAACTCTCAACAAGAAACCTTGGCTTACTTGGGTGATAAATTTAGAGTTGTCTTTGGTGCTACTCCAGATATGTCTGATATTGACGTTGGTAAAGAAGTCTTGAAGAGAATTGTCTTAGTCCATTTACCTGATAACACTGATAAATTCAGAATGTTGTTATTCATGATTAGAAAATTATACTCCTTGGTTGCCGGGGATTGTGCTCCAGATAATCCAGATGCTACCCAACATCAAGAAGTCTTATTGGGAGGTTTCCTTTATGGTATGATCATTAAAGAAAAAATTGAAGAATACTTGCAAAACATCAAATTGCAAATCCAATCCGATATCAACCGTGGTGTTGGTATTAATTTTGATGACAGAAAATACATGACCAGAGTGTTCCTGAGAATTAATGAAAACATTGGTCAAAAATTGCAATATTTCTTGAGTACTGGTAATTTGGTTTCTCAATCTGGTTTGGATTTACAACAAGTTTCCGGTTATACTGTCGTTGCTGAAAAGATTAATTTCTACCGTTTCATTTCCCATTTCAGAATGGTCCATCGTGGTTCTTTCTTTGCTGAATTGAAAACCACCACCGTTAGAAAATTGTTGCCAGAATCATGGGGTTTCCTCTGTCCTGTCCATACTCCCGATGGTTCTCCATGTGGTTTATTGAACCATTTGGCACATAAATGTAAGATTGCTACTGTTGCATCTGATGTTTCCCAAGTTCCTAAAGCTTTAACCCAATTGGGTGTCTTACCAGCCGATTCATTTGCTGCTGGTCCAGATTTATGTTGTGTTCAATTGGATGGTAAAATTGTTGGTTGGACTACTCACAAACAAGGTAAAATTGTTGCTGATACCTTGAGATTCTGGAAAGTTGAAGGTTCCCATGGCTTGCCATTAGATTTGGAAATTGGTTATGTTCCACCTTCTAACAAGGGTCAATACCCAGGTTTGTATTTATTCGGTGGTCATTCAAGAATGATGAGACCAGTCAAATACTTGCCATTGGACAAACAAGATATACTTGGTCCATTTGAACAGGTTTACATGAATGTTGCTGTTACTCCAGAAGAAATCGAAAACAATGTTCATAGTCATGTTGAATTCTCTCCAACTAATATTTTGTCTATCTTGGCCAACTTGACTCCATTTTCTGATTTCAATCAATCCCCAAGAAATATGTATCAATGTCAAATGGGTAAGCAAACTATGGGTACTCCAGGTACTGCTTTAGTTCATAGATCAGATAACAAATTGTACCGTTTACAAACTGGTCAAACTCCTATTGTCAAAGCCAACTTGTACGATGACTATGGAATGGATAACTTTCCTAACGGTATGAATGCTATTGTTGCCGTTATTTCTTATACCGGTTATGATATGGATGATGCGATGATTATTAACAAATCTGCTGATGAAAGAGGTTTTGGTTATGGTACTGTTTACAAGACTGAAAAGATTGACTTGTCACAATCAAGAAGAAGAGGTGATCCAATAACACAACATTTCGGATTTGGTACCGATGAATGGCCAGAAGCATGGAAAGAAAAATTGGATGCTGATGGTTTACCAATGATTGGTGTCAAAGTTGAAGCTGGTGATCCAATTGTTGCTTATTATGACGATACTTTAGGTAAAACTAAAGTAAAGACTTATCATTCATCTGAACCTGGTTACATTGAAGAAGTCAAATTGTTGGGTGATGAAACCAGTGATCAAGAAGGTCAACAATTAACCATTAAATATAGAATTACCAGAGCTCCGTTGATTGGTGATAAATTCTCTTCTAGACATGGTCAAAAGGGTGTTTGTTCTAGAAAATGGCCACAAATTGATATGCCATTTACTGAATCAGGTATGCAACCTGATGTTATTATTAATCCACATGCGTTCCCATCTCGTATGACCATTGGTATGTTTGTTGAATCTCTTGCTGGTAAAGCTGGTGCATTACATGGTATTGCTCAAGATTCAACACCATGGAAATTTAATGAACAAGATACTCCCGCTGATTATTTCGGTGAACAATTGTTGAAAGCCGGTTACAATTATCATGGTAATGAACCAATGTATTCTGGTGCTACTGGTGAAGAATTGCGTTGTGATATTTACATTGGTTGTGTCTATTATCAAAGATTGAGACATATGGTTAACGATAAGTTCCAAGTCAGATCCACAGGTCCAGTTAATTCATTGACAATGCAACCTGTTAAAGGTAGAAAGAGATCTGGTGGTATTCGTGTTGGTGAGATGGAAAGAGATGCATTGATTGGTCATGGTACATCATTCTTATTACAAGATAGATTATTAAATTGTTCTGATTACACACAAACACCAGTTTGTCGCTCCTGTGGATCCATTTTAACTACTCAAACCACTGTTCCAAGAATTGGAAGTATGGCTACTATTAGATGTAGAAGATGTGCTGTAAGCTTGGATAAATATGATGGATATGCTGCTGATGCTGATATTTGGGAAGATGGACAAGGTAAAAAATTCGTTGGTGGTGATGACACTACTGCTGTTGCAATTCCATTCGTATTGAAATATTTGGACAGTGAATTATCAGCCATGGGTATAAAGATGAAATACAATGTTGAACCAAGATAAGAAATTAAACAAAAAAAAAAAAGTGTAATATAGATCTAGAAAAAAAAATACAAATACTTGAAAATGAATAATATATATATATATAAAGTTAACTCTTGATGTAAGGAAAACATCATTTTGTAATTATCACTACATTTGTAGGGTTTGAATTTTCTATAATATATTTAGCGTTAATCATATCATTACCATCTGTTCTTTCAATAGCTTCTTTTTCATTAGATGAAATACCAGCTTCTAAATGTCGTTTAATTATTCTTTGACGAATTAATGATTCAGGAGTTTGAATAAACCATGAATCATCAATGAAATTTCTAATTTTATTCCATTCATTATCTTTAAGAGAAACATAATTTCCTTCAATAATAATAATATCAACAGTATTATCAATTATAATATCGTCTTCTTTTGGATCTTTTAATTTATGATCAAATGATGGAGCTTTAAGTGTAATTGAATGATCAGATAATTGTGATATTAATTTAACAAATGCTTTAGGATTAAAAGTAAATGGAGCACCACGTCTTTTAAAAGCTTCTTCAGAATTAGGTAATTTTTGTAATTCTGATCTATATAAATGAAATCCATCTTGAGGTAATACTATAACATTGGCAAATTTAGATATTTCTTTACTTATTATATTAGCAAATGTAGTTTTTCCTGATCCTGGAGCACCTGCAATAGAAATTAAATATCTTTCATTTGGATGAGTTTTTCTTTTAAGTTCATAATTTGATTTCACTCGATTGGATAATTCTGTAATATCTGTAGTATAGAAAGTATCTTGTTGTGTCATTGGCGGGGTGATTGATGTTGACCATTTGAAATCAAGAACTTGTCGGCCGAAGAATGGACAAAAACAAAAAAAAATTTGTTGAATTCCTGTGTAGCCGATACCGCGGGTTGGAAAAGCGTTTGATGTTGGACTGAGTTTTCGTCATGACATACTGTACAACCCTAGTATAAAGAATTGCCTATAGCGTATGATAAACGATCTTTGGTATTTACCAGTAACTATATATTTGGGAAATACCATGATTTATATTGACTTTTAGGCATAATTTGGGATATCGAATAATTTTTTAGTTTTATTTTGCACCCAATTTAGAACAAAAAATGACGGATATTATTTGAACTTGATGTGAACACAATGGAGTCATTTCTATTCATATACGTCATTTAGGTATATACCATGACTAATTTATCTCCAGTAGTGGGTTCTTTTAATTATTGTATCCTCAATTTAAAGAGTATGTAAATATATCATAGTCGTGTAAATTGCCCATGGATCTCGCAGTTAATTATCACGCTTTTAATATTTCTTGCTGTTTTTTTTCTCAACCAATTATATAGTTAGAATTACATAGCAATCCAATGACACAACAATTCAACAGTATAGATAGAGAAGAAGAAGAAGAAGAACTTTCAAGAGTAACTCCAATTCCATTAGAATCATTAGATGATCTAGATACAACGTCAGATAGTTATTCGACTACTAGTAGTAATAATAATAATAATAATACAACGAAAAAGAAATCATGGATTATACCAACTTTATATAAATTTCAAAAATATAGTGCATATTCATTTGTTTCATTTTTAGGAATTCATGTTTCTTCAGTTATTATAGTACCTATATTACCAATTGATCAAGGGATTAAAGATGAAGTATTTTCTATGGCTAAGGCTATTTATCAATCTATTCCATTATATGAATCAATATGTATATTTGGATCAGTTTCTATTCATTTATTATCAGGAATTGGAATTAGAATATATAGGAAATTAATAATTAATAATAATAAGAAAATTAAAAGAGATATGAACAAAAATTCTAAAGAAAGATTTGAATTGAATAAAATTAAAGATGATGATGATGATATTGGATTTGGAGGATTATCTAATTTATTTGGACTTGGATATAAAAAATCGTTTACTGTTAAATATTTTAAATTAACTCCTTTACAATTTTCAGGATATTTATTAATTCCATTTTTATTATTTCATGGTTATAAATTTAGATTTATTCCATGGGAAATCGAAGGTGATAGTTCATTAATTAATTTAGAATATATTTCATATGTATTAAATTTGAAACATCCTTTATGGAACACATTTGCTTTATGTTCTTTAATTTGGATAATGGCTTATCATTCAACTAATGGTTTATTGAAGCTACAAAATAAATATTCTAAGAATTGGAAGAAAATCGGTTTATCTATTGTTAATGGTATGGGATTCTTAGGAATGTTTGCTGTTTATTTATTTAAAAATAATAAAACTGTTATTGATATAAATGGATTTTTAGGTAAATCATTTGCCAAATATCTTCATTCATTCTGGGTGTAAATATATACAGTCAATATACATGATTATGATACTTGATTTGACTATGCATTTTTGCAGTCTTATTTGTATATTAAAACATATGTTAATTACCCGACATATACCTGCATACAATACCACTTATTGAAAAAATTTTGTGCATCTGGTCGTGTGCTGAATCAAACTGAAAATTTTTTTTTTCTTCTTTAGTTTCTCATGCCATACCCATAGTAATAAAATTCCATCCTTACTTATATTCTTTTTTTTTTTTTTTTTTCTTCTTTCCTCTTCACCATCATTAATAACAACAAAGATGCCTTTCCAAAAAGTCTTGAAGACCTCTGCTTACCACTCCCGTTTCCAAACTCCTTTCCGTAGAAGACAAGAAGGTAAAACCGACTACTACCAAAGAAAGAGATTAGTCACTCAACACAAGGCTAAATACAACACTCCAAAATACAGATTGGTTGTTAGATTCACCAACAAAGACATTATTGCTCAAATTGTCTCTGCTCAAATCACTGGTGATGTTGTTTTCACTGCTGCTTATGCCCATGAATTGCCAAGATACGGTATTAAGCACGGTTTGACTAACTGGTCTGCTGCTTATGCTGTTGGTTTATTGGTTGCCAGAAGAGCTTTGCAAAAATTAGGTTTGGATGAAACTTATACTGGTGTTGAAGAAGTTGAAGGTGAATTTGAATTGACTGAAGCTGTTGAAGATGGTCCAAGACCATTCAAGGTTTTCTTGGATATTGGTTTACAAAGAACTACCACTGGTGCTAGAGTTTTCGGTGTTTTGAAAGGTGCTTCCGATGGTGGTTTGTACGTTCCACATTCTCCAAACAGATTCCCAGGTTGGGATATTGAAGCTGAAGAATTGGATGCTGAATTATTGAGAAAATACATCTTCGGTGGTCACGTTGCTGAATACATGGAAGAATTATTGGATGATGATGAAGAAAAATTCAAATCTATCTTCAAAGGTTACTTGGATGATGAAATTGATTCCGAAGATATTGAAGAAATCTACGCCAATGCTCATGAAGCTATCAGAGCTGACCCATCTTTCAAACCAACTGAAAAGAAATTCACTAAAGAACAATACAAGGCTGAATCTAAGAAATACAGACAAACTAAATTGACTAGAGAAGAAAGAAAAGCTAAGATTGCTGAAAGAATTGCTGAATTCAAAGCTGCTCAAGAATAAGTAGGTTAGTTTTTATTAATTAAATCGATTTCTATTTAATTTACAAAACAAATATAATACTTATTTTTTAATATCCATTTTTATTGTTAAATGTTTCTTTTTTTTTATTTATTTATTTATTTACTCTATTATAAAACTATATATCTTTATTCAGTCTAACTTTTTCTGCAGCATTTAATAACTTATCATAGACTTCATTGACAACTGGATCAACAGTTCTTGGATGTTCATGAGAATCAATAGAATCAGTATCAGATATTTCAACTTCTTCTATAGCTGTAGCATGATCTTGTTTGATAGCATGGTTTTGTTCTTCTTTTGATGGTTTTTGTTGTTGTTGCTTCTGCTGCTGTTGTTCATGATGCTTGACACCATCAATTTTAACACAATGATTGTTAATTCTATCAATTAATTCATTAACATTATCCACACCTTTAGCAGCCATAATAGCATCTCTTAATTCTGCTCCTGATGGCAAGGTATTTAAAATTGGAATATCATCATTTGGCTTTTCGGTATTTTGTTGCTGTAAATAGAATCCAAATTTATGGAATTCACCTTCTTCAATTTCTTGTTCTTTAGCATGAACTGAAGTTGAACTTAAAGAATGCATTAAAACAGGACGCCCGGTCAAATTATCAATAGGGATATTTTTACCATTAGCAGAATCAATAACAACTTGATGTGGAGTTAAGTGGTTATCCTCCTGATCCTTTGGCATTGGTAAGAAATATGAACTTTGTTCTCCTTCTCTATTTACATGAGGAGATAAAATAGGACCAGCAGTGATTAATTCATTGGCATTTTCATGAATATTAATAGTAGGATGCATCAATGGAGCTGATAAACTTGTGTTGGTCTTATCTGGAGTGGAACCAGTACCTATAACTCCACTAGAATCATTCGTAGTGTTTGTAGATTGAGATGGAGTAATTAAAGTCTTTGCATGTTCTTCATACATATGAACCAACTTTTCCAATGTTGAATCTAATAAACAAAATCTGACCAAATTTTCTTTACCTTCAAATGATAATGTACCTTGATTTCTTTGTTCAAATAAAGTATTAATAGTCTTGTGAATATCTTTTCTAATAGCTTTTGTTCTTTCAAAAATAGTTTCTGAAATAAGCTTTTGCATCTTGATTTCATCTTTACCACCTTTATCGGTTTCACGGAACATTTTCTCAGCTGTTTCCATCAACAATGATCCATCAAACATCAAATCTTCTGGTTTATCAGTGGTGTTTTCAAGTGGATATTCAGGTTTTAAAGATCTGTCCATATTTCTCATCAAATAAAATGCAATACGTTGTGATAACTCGTCGGAAATCAAATCATAATCTATATCCAATGCAAACAAAGTATGTGAGTGTTTAACTGCTGAATATAACGCAGCTGCCGAGGTATTAGTCAAGTTTGGATTTCCCAACAATGATACATGAACCAAATGTGGGACTTTAACCAACACTGCGGCAATCAAACCAATTGCCTTTTCAGACAACTCATTAAGATCAAAATGGATTCTCTTCAAATTGGAATATAACGGCAAGAATTTAGCTAAACTGGAAATAATTGCTGGGAAAACTTGTGGAATTGCACTTAAATCCAAAAATCTTAAAGTCTTGACATTGACCATGGCTTGGATCAATTCCGAAGTTTCTTCAACATTCAGTAAACTGGTAGAGTTTAAACTGAAAAATACCAAATGGGAAACACCTTTGTTGAATGCATTAATGAATGGTTGCAATTGACCTTGACTTAAATCATTAAATGCAACATCGACACCAACACATTGTGAATTTGGATCCGTCAACCAATCAGCAACAATTTGTGCCTTGTTTACGCTTAATTCCACACCAGCAATACCCAATCTATAAGTGGTTATCTTAACTGCCTTGTTGATTAATTTTTCAAACACTTCATCGGATAATTTACATCCATTGATGACCAACTCTTCAATACCACCACGTAAAATCAATGATTGAATAAACAATTCCCAATTCATGTTACCACGGATTGAAGTCTCTGGTGTATCTTGCTTGATTCTTTGTTGAGAAATATCCAACTTCTTGATGGTTTTATTCTTGGCCAAAAATTTACATAAATATTTCCATCCCATTTCGTCAATGGCAACATTACGTAAAGATAATTTCTCCAATTGCTTGTTATAAATCAAAGACCCCAAGAAATTCTTCAACATTTCAGTTGTCATTGTAACATTGTCGAAAATAACAGTATTGATAGGGGTGATGGCAATAAAATCACTAAATGATAAAACATCAATCAATGTAGGTTTTGGATTCAACATTTTCAAAACTTCCAAAGGGGCTGTTTTATTCTTAAGTTGTCTGAGAGTAGCTGGAATTGGTAAAATTTCTCTTAAATGACAACATCTAGTATAGATGGTTTCCAAAGAAACAGTACCACCTTCAGTATGAATTTCATCTTCAAAATGTTGTTCATGGACATGCAAAGGACCATCGACTGAAACATCGTTGGCCACGTGTTCATCCACGGCAGTGTCCTTTTCATCATCTTCTTCATCTTCATTTCCTCCCGATCCACCTTCTTTGATTGATCCAATATTTTGATTTTTAAAGGTGGCAACTTCTAAAGCAATTTTCTTGGCCTGTTTATGAGCTTCTTGTGCATGTTTTTCAGCTTCAATCAATGCTTTACGTTGGGCTTCTTCAGCCAAGGCTATTTCTTTATCTGAGTATTGAGATTCCTTAGCATGATTAGTTGGTTGATTATCTTTGTTTTCAACAGAAATACCAAGGTTCAATCTAGGAACAGGAGCATTTATATCTTGAGGAATCAAAACATTACCACGTTTAGGTTTTCTTGCTGGAATTTGCTGTTGTGGATCATGTTCAAGTTTATCAACAGAAAATGCCACACGACGTAATTTAAGGTCTCGTAAATCTTCAATAGTGACTTTTTCACGATTCGGGTTTTTATTTAAAACAACTCTTGGGGTGGTTGTATTGGCGGCAACCACAGATGATCCACGTCTTTTAAAGAATCTTAAACCAGTACCTTCAGATGGCGAACTACTAGGTGATCCATGTTGTTGATGTGGAAAGTGAGGGAGATGTGGGTGGTGATGGTGATGATGATTAGTGTTTTCATCATGGAATGATTCCTTAAATATCGGACTGCCACCATTGGAAGATGATTTTGTATTCAGTGTCTTACGTTTAATAGGAATACCCATTCCAGCAGGAGCTGTTTTTGTCAGTGAGATCAAGTCCTCTTGTTCTTTTTGAGATTTAGTAACGGAACCAACGAATGCAGGGTTAGCATGATGATGATTATCTGTGGTAGGTTGTTGTTGTTGTGGTGGTGGTTGCTGTGATTGAGGAGCTGGTGTTGCCGGGCTGGAATTAGTAGGGGTTGTCTTTGATGACAGGGATCTAAATTTAGATGACAATGAACTAAATAAACCTTTTTTACTGTTTGAACGTGAAACACCGGGTGAGGTAGATGCCGAAGAATTGGTATTATTGGAAGTGCTAGTACTTTGTGATTTCAATACAGATGCTTCTGGGTCATCGTAAGCTAAATCACTAGTTAATGATGGGGGAACAAAATTAATACTTTCTCTTCTTTTTTTAACAGGCTTGGCTTCTGTAGTATTAGTTGGTGTAGTAGTGGCATTTGATGTAGCAATTTGGGCTACTGAAGCAGATGCAGATCGTGAACGACCAATTCTTAATTTACTTAACTTTGAAACTTTTTCTGGTTGTTTCTGAGTGGAAGTAATAGGACTCGATGGTTGTGGTTGTTGTTGCTGTTGTTGTTTTTGGGCTACCGGGGTTGTAGGTTTTGATTTATGTTCTGCTAGTGGTGCAGTTGCAGTTGTCGTTGATTTCTGCTGGTCACCAGTCGCAACCAGCGATGTTTCTTGGGTAGTTTTCAAACTAGTATCAACTTCAATTTTTGGTTTTTCAACTGATGGTTTGTCATTTGTAGAAGGTTGAGATTGTTTAACATCTGACTTAGTAGTGGTATTAGTAGTAGTATTAGTTGAAGAATCTTTTTTTGGTTTATGATCACCTTTATCATCTTTTTGATTGGTTGACATTTTCTTTACCAATTTTTTTGATTTTCCTCTAAATAACCAATCGACATCACCATTAGATACACCGGTTATGATATCTTCTGATTCAGGAGGGATTACTTGATGTGGGTTTGTTGGTTTATCTACCCCACTTGAAGCCTTGGGAATAGGAGTAGATGTATCATTTTGTTGACTAGACATGATACTCTTTTTAAAATAACTATAACTATTTTCAAACTTTGTGGCCAAAAGGGAGATGAGAACAATGAAGGATGGGCCCTAAGTGTAGTTTAATTATCTGTGAATTCGTCAATTGATATGTGATGTAATGAAACGAAGAATTGTGGTTGATTTATATAGAAGGAACTAAAAAAAAAAACAGATAACCGAAGAGATTAAAATAAATAAGTGAAATAAATAAAAAAAAATTGTGATACAGAATATCGTAATGGAATTAATGAAATGAGTGTAAAGTACAGTCTAAATAAATTTTTGATCGTTCAATTGTTTTTTTTTTTAGAATCTAGAAACTGACCCAAATTGAACGGGAAGACTAAATGGGAATACAAATAGAATGATTGTTTGATATTTACGAAATGGTTCTGTTTTTGCCATTTGAAGTTGTCACCAGTTTTAGCAATGAGGTGGGTATTATTATTATTATGATTACGTTTCTTTTCTCTCTGTGTGTGTCTCTCTGTCTCTCTTTCGTCCCCCTGCCGTGGAAAAAGGAAAAAGAATTTAGTTAGCCGTTGGAGAATAGGGGATAGGGGTTGGCGGTGGTGCTGGCGGTGGCGGTGGTGGTGGGAGAGTACCCACACGAGACAAACAGACGGACAGCCCGTGACGGAAGAGAGAAGAATAAATTCTCGCACGGCAACTCGGTCCAAGAAATGGATAATGATGATGAAGATGAAGATGATTTGAAATATATTAAAAAAATGGCTCAGATTTCCATACATTTTGTGGTATATCTTTTTTTTTAAACTTAGTAAAATTCCACATCTATGACATAATGAATTGGTGAATTAATGAATGGTTGGTTGTGTATTTGAATTGCTACAAATATTACTCGACAATTTGAATAATTAGTACAAAACTTTAAGAGAAGAAAAAAGGACCAGACAGTTTATTTTAGTCTCCTCAATCTTATTCTTTGCTTTTTATTATCCATCGCTCTTGTTCAAGACGTGGGGAGAAGGTGAAGGAGAAGGAGACGGAGATGGTGTATTTGAAACAATAGTCCTCCATCTCAATAAACTTTATTCTTTATTTTTGCCTTCCTTATCCAACCTCCTCCTCCTCTTCCTCCTCCTTCTCCTCTATTGTACCCATATGCACATGAAGAATTCATTAATATTAGACAAGATAATCATTATTAATACTGTATACCCTTTCCTCGTGAGGTTTCACGTGATTCATTAAGGAATTCTACCCTGACAGTGACAGGACATTGCTCTGCTAATTAATCATAGTTATTCCCTATTCCCTATTCCCTCTTCTTCTTCTTCTTCTTTCTCTATTGGTGTGGCATATTGTATGTATGAATGGTGACGTAAGATCAAATGAATCATCCTCGCTTCATCTTGGTGACTGTGGGTGCGTGCACGTGTGCTCAAAATTCGGCTCCGACTCCGCAAACGAACAAACAAACAAGAAATAAATAAATAAAAGAGGGGTATATTTCCCGTGACTGGAATAAACCCGCACGGCACCCACACACCAATACATTACATGAGTAAAACGCACTTTGATTTTTGAGATAATCACACATTTCTGTTTATATTGTTAGTCGTGTGCACTGGACCAAAAAGTTCTTTTTTTCTCTCTCTTTAGTATTAAAATTACGTACTCGCACGCACTGACATTTCACACACTTCACACACACTTCACACACACACAGAATTTTTTTTTACTCTCTTCTTCTTTTTTTCAGTTAGTTTTTCTTTATCTAAAATTTTATTCCTTCTTTGAAATTAATTTACTTTTCATTATTTTTACATTTTAACAGTTTTATTTATTTAATTTATTTAATTTACTTATTCATTAATTCACTTACTAATACATAATGTTATCAAGATCAATTTTATCTACTGCTAAGAGATCATTAATACCTATAACAACAAGACAAATCCTTCCAACCATTTCTACATCAATCATCAGAAGAACAACATCAATTAGATTTTATCATGAAAATGTTATTGATCATTATGAAAACCCAAGAAATGTAGGGACATTAAATAAAGATGATATTAGTGTTGGTACTGGATTAGTTGGTGCTCCAGCATGTGGAGATGTTATGAGATTACAAATTCAAGTTGATCCTGAATCAGGTGTGATTACTAATGCTAGATTTAAAACTTTTGGTTGTGGTTCAGCAATTGCAAGTTCTTCTTATGCTACTGAATTAGTTAAAGGTAAAACTCTTGATGAAGCTTTAGAAATTAAAAATACTTATATTGCTAAAGAATTAAATCTTCCTCCTGTTAAACTTCATTGTTCTATGTTGGCTGAAGATGCTATCAAATCAGCTATTAAAGATTACAAGAGTAAGAAATTAGCAAGAGATTAAGTAAAAGAATTATAATAGGTTATTTTAATAATGAGTGGAATGAGTTGAGGGTCAATCTAGTTGTTGATTTATGTAGTTGATGTTGTGTTTTTTTTGAATGTGTTTTGTAGTTGCAGTTGCAGTTGCAGTTGTAGTGTTTTTTTTTTTGATATATATAGCTATATTAATTCAATAAGAGGAGAAATTATTTATTTATTATTTGAAAGATTTGAAAAATCACCTGAAATTATGTAATACCCGAAAGGAGAATATGCCAAAAGAGAATACTACACTTGTTAATGATGAAATACATTGGTCAATACTTGGTCTATTCATACCATTGTATCTTTAACAAATGTTACTTTACTGCGATTGGTTCAAAACAAATTAACATACAGGTGATGTTAGGAGCAATTTAATGATTCATAATTTTATTTCCCATGTGCGTCAAACTCTAATTGGCTTTTCTTCTTCCTCTTCTTATTCTTCTTCTTCTTCTTGTTGCACTTGCATTGATTGATTGATTAATTAATTTTCTTTTGCTATATCGGAGGTTGCACTGCCGAAATAGGAAAAGTCCCGAGATTAGGATTAATGAAAAAAAAAAAAATTTTTTTTTGCTTTTATTTAAACCAATAATTGAAAAGATCTCGAATTGAATAAAAAGATTATTAATTAGATAAAATTTATTTGTCAAGAATAATAGACAAATTAAGAAAATGAACATTTAGTTATTGACTGACTTGGTAATACCTTTGAATTAATTAATTACAAGTCTATACTCTCTCAGTAACTTATTATAAATTACTCTCAAATTAGAATTAACCATTGATTAAAGATCCTGTATTTCGATGCAAGGTATTAACTAAATTTTTTTTTAAAGTTATTCAATAACAAAATATTCAATTAATCTGGTGAATTCTTGTATATTCATATGCAAGTAGTATAAACGACAAAGTCACGTCCTATTTCTAAACAGTGGCATGATGATGATGATGGTGATGATTATGATGATTGATTTATTATACATTATTATTAGCCATAATAATATCATCATTCAACTCAATACACTGTCTTATTTTAATTATCACCTACAAAACCGAAATTTCATGGTGACTACCCTTGTAATCAAAAAAAAAAAAAAAATCCGGGGGGGGGGGGGGGGGGTATGAAAATGTGTAATTTCCAAAAAAAAACTATCGGTTTAGACACGAATGTTGATGTAGATTTGCACTTTGTTGAAAATTACGAAATCACACTACTATTTGATTATTATACGAGTAGAGTTTATATACATATTTGATTGTATATATACATTGCTTCATGATGATGGAATTATAATGATTATGAGAGTTTTTGTTTATTTTCAAAATAACAATTTTTTGTAAAAAAATCAATGTAAATATTGGTATGAAAGTGATTATCAAGTGTCCTCTAAGTCGATTATTAAAATGATACTGAAATAGGGGAAACTTACTGTATCAACAAGATGGAGACATTTTCATCTACACACTTAGATGAATTATCAATATAGATTGAATTTTTTTCAACTTTTTAATGGATATAATACCTCGGATATTCACCTGAATTATACTTATACTTATACTTATACTTTTGCCTTTTTATTCGAGTTTCATAGTTTCAATATATTGCAACCTTACATAATCTATAGTAAAACCCAAATAAAAAAAAAAAAAGAAGTTGAGTAGTTTTAAATTATCCACAAATGATATCATACAACATGAAATATAGTACATTTTCCATCTACGCCTGAAACTCTAATTCCAGGAACATTCAATTACAAAATAAAAATAGAAAGAACAATTTCCGATGGTGAAAAGTCGGATATTATTATCAATTACTTAAATCGGGAATGGCCATTTTTTTTTACGGAATCCTACTGTATCTTTGTTATTTTGTGATATTCAAACATGATGAACTCGGAAAAAAATATCTATCTAGATACATATTTCACAAAAGTTATTATTGTTGTTGTTGTTGATACCTGCATGATATTAGAGAAAGAGGGAATACCGAGGTACATAGATTTTTTTTTATGTAAGATATTACAAACCGGGAAAAGTGGATTATGAAGAAGAAGAAGAAGAAGAAGAAGAATGAAAGAAATCGGTTGGAAATTGTCCCCCCAATTTTAAAATTCATAACAATAATAATAGTATAAGGTCCTTATTCTTCTTCTTGATGTTATGATAAATATCCGATTTAAATATGGTCTAAGTTTATAAACTAGAAATCACAATATGGTACAAAGATTAAGTGATGATACATTATTTTTCAGTTTTCAGTTTTCAGTTTTCATGACGGAAATATGGATATTGAAATTAGGGTTTTTAACCAACGATGTTTCAATAATACGGAAATATAACATTTGATGGATATATACAGATCTATCTATTCTTGGAACAATTGAAATAACACGGCTTTATTCATTACTACTACTATCATTCTATATTTCTCAGGGAATGGATTTTTAAATGAGAGAAAGAAAGGAGGAGGGGACCAGGAGGAAAAGAAGTTTGGGGGAACATTTCATAGTAATTTTTGTAACATATTCTATTTGGAGTTAATTGTAATTACTGAATTTTTACTAATTTTAACCTATACTTAATTATTGGATTTTAGTATATGATTGAATCAAATAAAAAAACAAATTATACGAATACAGTTGACTTATGTGGCTTTTTTTTTAAAAGAAAATGATTACATAAACTTGTGATAGTTTCTACATATTTTATTTTGAATATCTCGGGAAAGAAATGATAATTATTTGATTCCGAATTTTTTATGAATTATCAACAACAATACTAATTAAACTTTTTAGTCAATTGGTAGTAATAATTTAGGTTCCAAATCGAATTGCAAAATTTTTTCTTAAAAAAAATAAAATAAAAAAAAAACTTCAAAGGGGAAAGCAACTGTAGATGTTTCTTTTTCATTATTATTATTTGATTCTAGATCTATTGCTAAATATATATATATCAATTCACAATGATATTATAGCAATTATTAGAACTTAGTTATGGTGTATATCTTATGAATTGATGTATGTACATAATACATACAAGGAAAGAATAACCTTACCAGAAGAAATATTTCTAACAAATTTGATGGATAAAGGAAATTCTAGAATATAAACTAACCATTTCTAAAGTTTATTAACCCCTATTCTTCTTCTTCTTTTTCTGCCTCATGTAATTAAAGACACATTCATAACTCAAATGTTTGATATTGTTTCCAATTCAAAGATTTCCGAAAAGTGAAACAAACACGGTTATGAATAACATGATATTATGAGAAATTTCTTAATTATCTCCTTCATAATATTTCTCTGAAATTTTATATTTATCGGAAACTAATAACGAAGAGATCTCCGATCTTAACTAAAGTATATTACGTAGTCCAAGATAAATCCAATTGTTTAGGTAATACTTTCCATATTTGAATTTTTTTTTTGACAAATAGATAGATAAATCAACAAACAAATCTGATCTTTCTAAGAAACTTTATTCATGCACGTTTTTTATTTATTTTCATTGTTAACAGTTGGTTTTAACTATTTAGTAATAGACAAACCCATTGAAAAGGGCTATGCAATAAAATATTTCGGAATCGGATTATAATTCATAAAAATTCTTTTTTTTTTTACCATAATAGTTGATTCAAAAATATTATTATACAGTATCATGAATATTTTGCGCTTTTTCTTTGAAGGGGGTTTACTAATCTTTGAATAATGTTTAAAATAACATTTTGTGATAATTTTATAAAGAATGAAAAAAAAAAGAATTATGCATTTTAATTGAATAAGCCACATATTGACACAGATTCATTAAGAATACAAGGAATCAATGGAGAGATTCATGTCATTTACAGCAATGTTGATATTGATTCTATTAGGACTTTATCCAAAGGGATCAAAGGGAATTATTCTAAAAAAGAAAATATCAATATCAATAGCAAAATCAATAGCAATAGCAATAGCAATAGATATTTCATAACCTTTTTATTGAATAATATCTCAGGTTGATAAGTTTTATCTATCAAATATCTTTTCTTTTTACCCATCATAGCCGTTAAAAGCAAGAACCAAATATTGGTAGAGTTGATAAAAGACACGAATAGAAGTTTAGAGATATCAAAACGGTATGAAGTAGAAGAAATAGAAGAAGCAGTTATTTTAGAAAAAAATTCGTAAGTCATTATCAAAAATTTATTTAAAAATTACGTAAACTACCACCACTACTACTCTTCTGTATGCGTTTGGGTTAAGACATACATATGTAGACAAATGTGATAATGGATTCGTAAGTTGACTTACTTGTCTATGATGATGTTGAATGAATTATATTATTTATGATGTAAGACTTATTATTGATATCGAATATTTACAGTAGTTTATTTTCATTTCCGGAAAATGACGTATGTGATTGAGATTAATATTAGAAACTTTTGAATATAGGTTTCATATGGAAATACGATTAAATCTGTAATAATACGGCTATATACCATTACAGGATATACAATATCATGTAGATGTATATTTATCAAGATTTCCGAAGGGACACAATAATAACTACAACGACTGTGGTAGTTTTAGTTTTAGTTGTAGTGGTGGAGTATGTGAGAGTAGTTTCATAACCATTGATTTGATTCTGTTTCATCATTATCCACTTTTTATGCTTATATTATCACAAAGTCGGAAATCATCAAGATGTCACAATCGATGAAAAAGGGGATCTTCACTTTTTTCATGCAGAATCTTTCGTCAATTGTCTCTTTATTTTTTTTAAGTATATATTTCCAATTAGTAATTTTATATTAAAAAAACACCATTGAATTTTGCGTTCTTGTTGGAAAATTATTATAATTGTATTACAAAATCATCTCTAATGATAGATACTATAGTTACACTACGGACATTATTATCCATTATCAACTAGTTTTGTTCAATAAGCATTATGTAGTTCGGATATCGTAAACAAACAAAAAAAAAAAAGAGATCCACTATCATCGGATATTTAGTAAATGTAATAATAAACTTTCTTTCATATGATGATATAGATTCGAAAGATAAAATGAAATATACTTTTTAATCCTGTCAACGGTATAACGTTGAATAAGCTAAAAATAAATCAAACTCCGGAAGAAGAATACTGACATGAATCGTCATCCCCGGGGGAAGAAAGATACTATTACCTTAAATAGTTTAATCAAAAAAAAAAAAAAATTGCAACCTCCTTCGGGTCTAGAGAATCGTCATCATCATCATCATCAACCGTACGACGGAGGAATGTGGGTGAAAAAAGTATAAAGTATAAAGTATAAAATAGATACTATTTTTTTGTATCCGATACCCCAGAAGATTGAATACAATATAATGTCACGCAAATGAAATAGAAGGTTTTTTTTTGGGTTATTGTATTTACTACTATAAAGAAGCTTTTTGGTCACATTGATTCTATATGATTCGGTCGGCAATGACTTATTAATAAAGTTACTGTGGTAATTTCTTTTATAAGAAATTAGACCCGAGGCTGGACCCCCCCTCCAGTTTTCCCTTTTTACCCATATATCCCATAACTCTCTTAAATATTCCACTAAAAAAATAATAGAGGATAAGCCTAGATAGATAGAGAAGAATCTCCTTCTTGACTTCTCTTCTCCACTTTGTATCCGTTTCGTACATCAACAGGTCTTTAAATGATTAACCCAGAAGAAAGAATGACTCTTTAGAGTAATTTCTTTTTTCTTTTAACCTATCTACATATCTATCTATCTGTCTATTACAAATAGTTTCAAAACCTCCTTGCTTTCCTATATTGTAGTTGTTTAATTCTTCAAGTCTGGACTTTGTTTCTTTTTTGATTAGTATTAAAGGGCGGAACTAATGGGATCATCAATAAAGAAGAACAAGCCATGTTGATATGGATGGATCAGATTTCTTTTATTGCTACAAATATCAAGGTGATAATAGTAGAAGATTGTGATTGTGATTGCTTTCCGATGAGTAAAAGTACAATTATTGCAAAAACAACAATAACAACAACAAGAAGGTTATAACCCAAATGTTTGATTTCTAATAAAATCCGCAATTTGGTTTAATTTCAAAAATCGGAATTCGGGAATTTCGCTTTTAACGGAAAAAAAAAAAGAAATCTTCACTTTGCTCATCCTGCCTGTCTGCCGTTCTATATGCAGGCGACTCATAATCCTTTTCTGTGTATTTCTAATCGCTTCTTCTTCTTCTTTTGGGCCCCTCTATCCTTCCCCCTTTTTTTAATTTATTTTGACCATATGCTTAGTAAGTATGGGATAATGCACATGTAGTCATCATTTGGAAATTATGATGGTCCGACTGGATTAGAAGATTCTTGGTGTTGAGCTGAAACGACAAGAAAAAGATAAGAGTGAAATTGACCAAGAGTATACGGCGGTGTGAATGATTGAATAAGCTGATGAATAATATTATAATAGAGTCGAGTTGGCGTAAAAGCAGATGTAGATGTAGGTAGTGATGGTGGTAGTCGTAGTCCTAATAGTAATACTAGAAGGTGAAACGGAAATTTGAAATTTGCTGACATCATCGGCCGATAATTCAAAAAAATTTTTTCTTGGTGAGTTCCGCGCTGAATCGGATGTTGCCCATAAACTTTCCACCCGCCGCCAACATCGACGGGGGGACTACGACGATCACGACCACGACCACCACCACGACCACGACGACCACCCCGCCAAGCGCAAACGAGTGCAAGTGAAAAGAAAAGAAAAAATAAGAATAACCATTTATTGTTATTTCCGCGTTGATAATGCACGAGGTGAAAATAAACAAACTCACTTGATGCACAATGTAAACCAACTTAATTATTGGATGAACAAAAACCAAAAGACTAAAAATTTTGGGTTATTAATAAGTTTGTCATAATTGACAATTAGAGGAAAGGAGAGGGAAATTCTAGATCCGTACGGGAAATACACCCAGCTAGATTTTGTGTTACATTCTAAAAAAAATTCACTCGGGTTTATAGTTAATTATCTATTACTCATACCAGAATCAACAAATATAAATAACCTCAAATATTTCCTAAAAATTTTCAAAATAATTCTTTTTCATTTTAACCATTATCATTACCAATCAATAATTATCACTACTACTACTACTACCACCACGACTACGACTACATTTGTTAACAATGTCATCCTCACAACAATTATCTTTTGCTCAAACTTATATTTTAGCTAGCAAAGTTAGAAACAAGTTAACTAAAGAAGCTCAATCACCAAAATCTTCATTAAGAAACTTGGTTGTTCAAGCTAATATGTTAGATAACATCATGGATTATATCAGTGAAGAAACCACTAGAAGAACTAGAGAATATGAATCAATTAGAAAACAAAAATCATCTTCAGTTCAATTTGCTCCTTCTCCTTTAAGATCAAACTATAAAACTTCCATTACTGAATATGAAATCGATGAAGACTCTTCTGATGATGAAGATTACTCCGATGAAGAAATGGAAGATTCTTCCGATGATGATGAAGATGAAGAATTATTGCAACCACAACAACATCAACCACAACAACAACCAGAAAGTGTTTACTACGAAGAAGTCGATGAAGAAGAAGAAGAATCCGAAGAAGAAGAACAATCTGAAAACTTCATCTTGTTATTCAGAAGATGAATCCGATGATGATTATTATATCTATTCCGATGAAGATATTGTTAAAGAAGAACAAATCCCAAGATCATTACCAATTACTTCATTCAATACTTTGCCAACCATTGATTTATCATTAGATACTATTACTGAAGAAGAAGAAGAAGAATTACCTGAATTAGCTGAAAATTATTCATCAAGTGAAGAAGACGAAGAAGAAGAAGTATTATTATATGATTTGAATAGAATTAATCTTTCTAATTCTTCAAATGCTTCTACTACTCATAATGAAAAGAAACCAAATACTGAATTTGAATTATCATCAACCACTCCAGCAGATCATCAACCAATTAGTTTATTCAGACATGAAAATATCTCATTAGAACATGTTTTCTAGATGCTACAACAATTTTCTCAATGACGATTATTTACAATTACTACTAATGATGACGATGATGATGATTACGACTATTTTAATGACAGTTTATTAGTTCCTTAACGATTATGATTTTTTTTTTTCTTTACATATATATATATTTATTTCACTTCATACAATTTTTTATAGATTTTTATTTTTAATAGATTTTCATTTTTACATTACTTGAGAAGATACTTTGATCAATTGTGTAGATCTTTTATTTAACTCCTATTATTTTTGAATTATAAATCCGGGACCGAAATTTTAGTTAACCGATATTGCACCCAATGTCAAAATATTACTACTGCTACTAAAAAAAAAAAAAGAAAAAGTTTGTACGTTTGTACGTTTGCTATTTGCGTTTATGGATATGTTTCTAAGCCACATTCATAAAAAAAAGGAGAAGAAGAATGTGTTGAAGAATAGAATAGTCATTAGGATTCTTTATTGTTGTTCAAGGGCTTATATCAAATAATACAAAACAAAAGAAATGAAAAACTCATCCAGGTCATCTTTTGTTATTGTTAAAGAAAAGTTACCCGTATGATATCATACGTTGATATCATATGTTCTATATTATTCTTATTCTCATTCTTATACTTATTATTATAAAGGATATATGGAAAACATGGCTTGAACAATGTAAAAAAAATAAAGAGAAAATAATAATAAATCAGGCCCAGATCTCTCAAAACGGGCGGAAACTATTATAAATCAACCACAACCCCCTATTGCAGATTTACTAACAGTTTTATTTGATGACTTATACTTGCTTACTTACTTGCTTGCTTAGTCTTTTGTTAGGAAAGAGTTTAACATGAAAAATTAAAGTTGTTGTCATCATTTGCTCATAACAACCAGAAACTTGTAGTGACTAATCTGATGAGTAAGAAGGTTAAGATATACAACTCTATTTCAACACACACACACACACTCTCTCACATATGAGTGGTTTAACGATGTGTGATTAAATTTGTAATACTTACCCCAAGACTATTTCCCCCGGGGCGATGTAAGTTTCATAACATCTAAGCCATGGAATAACCACCACGACCACGACCACGACGACCACCACAACAACAGCAAGAGATAATGATGATGATGATCAATATGCTTGCTTGCTTGCTTGTCAAAGTCCTATAAGGAGTTAGACCCCTTGGATCTTTTGTGCCATCGGCTGATTATTAATTAAATTCATCAATTAAATTCACTCAATTATTTTATGGGTGCGTTACCCGTAAATCTCGGATGGAGTTTATTTCGTGGATTATCTCCGGCTAACACCAATGACAAAAAATAAAAAAAAAAAAATATCGCGCATATAAACTCACATCTTCTCCATGCAAGGTTAAAATTAATCCGATGGTAGCTGCGCTATTAACAACAACAACAACAACAACCCACCATCCCATTACACACTCGAAGGCACGAGTGAGTATTCGGTGCCGATTTAAGAAATTAACCTTTTGTTGTTGTTCTTTTTACCCCAGACTTTGTAAATACAGAACAATGAAACATGTATGGTATTCTATAGTACAATCACGTATATATTTATGTGTGTGTATTATTAATTTATATAGCCGTGGTTGTTACATTATTTCACATCTATGGATAGATACAAAATAGGAGTATCGGTTGAATCAAATTACTATTCAAATATTAGCGGGTATATATTGTATATATTTATTTATACACCCCGCTCCCGCTCCCTCTCTCTCTCTCTCTCTCTCTCTCTCTCTCTCTCTCTCTCCTGGTTATATCTTTTTAATACCTTCAATCAACCCATCTTGTTCATCTTGTCCTATTTCTTCATCACCTTCAGTGGTAGCTAAACCTTGTTCAAATATTTGTTTACCAGTTAATTTCCCATTATGCATTTTAATAAATCTTTGTTTATCAATTTCTTCAAATTTCATTTCTTTTCTAAAATCATTTCTCCATTTAGTCCACAGTTCAATAGTTACTTTAGTACCTTGGAATTTTTGTTGTTCTTTTAATTCTTTTTCTCTTCTTTTTAATTCAAATTCTTGATTTTTCAAATTTAATTTATTTTCCCAATAATGATTCTGCTTCTT
>NW_003020059.1:439523-442923 GCF_000006335.3 Candida tropicalis MYA-3404 | reverse complement strand
AAACTCATATTCATGATAAATCGTTGTACTTCTCTAATACCACAAAAACAAAAGCCAATAAAAACAAAAACAAAAAACAAGATCAAAAATTTATATTTATCTTCAAACAGGGAATAACCATCAGTTTATATACTTTAGGAATTTTTTCGTTTTTTTTTAGTATACTTTTTTTAGTTATTCTCCCAATTATAAAGGTCAATGGTTATTTATAAATTAATTAATTCACTCATTGTTAGGTGCCAAAAAAAAAGATAATAATAATAACAGAAGGCCCTCGTGGGCAGGTCAGGGTGGACGAGAGAAGGGGGAGTTGGCCCCACGCAGCCAGGCCAGGCCAGGCCAGGCCAGCCGAACCTGTCTGTCGGTCCGGCGTAATAAATTATTCTTACTGCTGCAGCTGATTATGTAAGCAGAAAGGCAATGGGTTTTGTGTTATTTTTAGGAGGTCGTGCGCCGATGCAACGAAACACGGTGCTGCAGATGTGCCAAGAGAAAAAGTTTATTATTATATTTAGTACGGAAGAACATATACGGAGGACCGGGATTACGTAAGATCAGTCTGCACCCACCACCACCAGCATCGTATTTTTACCAATTAGGAAAGTCTTCCTCAGACATGGTTTTACATGGCCAGTAATATTAATGATGATGATGATGATGATGATATACCCATTAGAATATTAAGAGAATGTGATTGAATATTGACGAGAATGAGGGATTTTCCTGTGTTTCTAAATTTAACTCTTTCATCAATTAGGGTTGTGATGGAATTGTTTCTTTTACGCGACAGAATTTAAACTACTTACGAGGCTTTTTGTTTTTTTTTTAAAAAAAAAATCTTTTCCACCGTTTACTAATCAACAGATCTCTTCGTCGATTTGTTTATTTTATTACTTATAAAAGAAATGCAGACAGTTACAAAGTGGAATTAATGATATGAGTGTGAGTGTAGATGTGGCTGTGGATGTGGATGTACAGATACTGAATCTTTAATATGTCTTAGCAAATAAAATCATTTTAGCGAAAGGCAATGATGATTTTCTAAGTTATGTCTATTTTCAGACATTTGAATTATGCGTCATATACCACGACAGGATTCAATTGTTTTCCATAAATATAAATAGAATTTTCCATGGCTTAGTTTTATTTGTGTTTTTATAAAAAAAATAGAAGAATTTTCAACAACTTAAACTTTGGCTGAGCTAACCAGTTGTTGTATCATTGTCTACCATTAACGTATATGTGATGGTTCTTAATGCTCTTACTGCATCTAGTCTAGTCATGATATTCATATTTTCTAGTTTTATTATTCAAATCGATCGCATCATCTAAATTTAAATCTATATGTACTTTTAAACACGCAAGTTTAGTTTTCTTTTCTTTTCATCTTTTAGTTCATCATGAAGCAATATCATCCACATCTAAAGATGAAATCGCCGTTACCACCGAGATAAAACCGAGATATACGAATACTTTGCAATCAAATATCCTATTTTATATACATATTGATAATGTTTAATAATGAATATTATTCTCCACTAAGGTCTTTTTATGCAATATTAATGATATCATATTCGTCATTTGCCACATGCCTCTAAATTGCAAAATTGGGGGGGGGGGAGTTAATACAAACCTTATTTCAAGGCGGGCTAAACTTACATAAACATAAACAAATATGTCAAATCTTAACTAAATAGAATGTCGGTATTTGATGATGATGATGTTGTTGCAAATCCTTTCCCTTATTAACGCAAAACCATAAATTTAGTTTTGTTTCTCCTAAGCTACTAAGTAGAATTTCACTTGATCTTTATGGTTATCTAATGTCTGAATAATTAAAAGATATGCATTATTTGAACTTGAATCCATGTTTATATTTTTCTTGTTGATCTAATTTCAGAATCTAGATGCAAAATAAAGACAAAGTTTTAACAAACTAGTCAATGAGTCTAGAATTGTATCAAGTAAATAAATCATTTTATCGAATTCAATCAATAAATTAGTTATATCTTTGAATATATATGTGAACGGACAAATTCAACTCGTGTAAGTTCAATCAATGGACGACACTGGTTCTAAAAAATAATCCCTATTGTTTATTATTCTAGAAAAGACTTTTGATATATTATTCTACAATTTAGAACTATATTCAACATGAAAAAAATAATAATATTAGTGCTAACAATAAATTACCCAGAGGGTCTGCAAGGGACTAATTCCCTTTCGTTGGTATTGAGGTGTTGAATAACTATCCAATTGATGTTCAAGGATGGAACTGTCGACGATAAATTTAGATTTAAAGTATACTATATATGAAAATAAAAACTCTCTAATGGTCTATACACTTGTAATGTTCTATACAATATATATATAAATATCAAATATGATTGAAATCACCGATACTGACAATACACACCAGTTTTTAATCATTGCAAAACGTACCTGTTTCCTTGTTGATAATATTTCATCATTTTTGATAATTATTGAATTAGACTCATTTGTTGGATAAAACAATGAATATTCAAAACATTCTAAACCATCATAATAAATCATCAAGTATTCATGTAATACAAATTGATAAATTAAATAAAATTTCAATGATAATATTGAAATTGAATATATAAATTCTTGAATAGTTGAATTAAACCATAATTGATTATTCATTAATTTTATTGAATAACTTAATAAAAAAGGGATAAAATTATTATTTCCTAAAGTAATACTTTCTTGAATTGTAAAATCATTAATATAATAAGATATTAATATTATAATAGATGGTAATATAATTTGACAATAAACACAAACTTTCAAAAATATTGAAGTTTCATCATCACCATTATCATAATCATTATCAAGAAATATATAAAAACTTCCAATTGTTTGAAATATGAAAAATAATCCTTCACCAAAGGAATTATTAAATTTTAAATTGAATAGAAATCGACATATAGCAATGATATTAATTAAATTTGATAATATATCTGAATAAACAATATCATAAGTTAATGAATCTTCAAATAATGACGATGTGGTTAAAATATAATATCCATATGAAAATAGTATAAATCCTGAAGAAATTAATGGATTATGAATAATATTACATAGATAGTAATCAATAATATATATAAATTTATCTGGTTTAACAATAGTAAGGATATTCTTCAGCGAATTTGATTTGGAGGATGTCATAATTATAGATATAGATTTTTTTTTTTAAAAAATAACGGTTGGTGATAGGAAATAGCAGCATTTAATCTCAATAGATATTCAACAGTCAAAGCGTTGAATCAAAGGATTGAGACGAATTAAGAATTATATTTATACTCAAACAGTTTCTCCACTTCAAAATAGTTCAAACCTATATAATAATATCCAATATATATCTATTTAAAAAAAAAAG
>NW_003020059.1:422833-439423 GCF_000006335.3 Candida tropicalis MYA-3404 | reverse complement strand
GTTAAATTAATTAGTTTTAAATAATTTATTTTTGGTTTGAGATTAAAAATACTGTGACATTCATTATCATATATTATTTTTGAAAATTTCATTTACTTCAACATCCAAAGACAAAAACTAAAGAAGAGGCATCAACGTAGAACGGATAGAAGCAATGGGTTTTGAATTTCCCTCTTTAATTTCTCTCTCTCTCTCTCTCTATCCCTGTGTCTGGGAATGTACTAAGCATATCTAAATCTGAGTTATTTTTAATTCAATTTAATTTTGCACTCCAACCAGGAATATCAATCAAATTGTCTAAAACGTGGGTTTCCCTTTATACCATTGTTTCTGCAATGGTCAAATATTTTTGTCACCCGTTAATTTTTGTTTGGTGTTACATTTTTGCACGACTTTTATGCAACACCACCAAGAATAACAATTGATCAAAGACACACGACTTTTGTTTTATTCTAAAAAAAAAAAAAAAAAAACTATATCAACTAAAATTTATAACTTAATGTTTCAAAATTTGATCATTGAAACAGTAGACTATTTTTTGTTTTTATTCGAAACAGTTGTAGATAATATTCTATTGGGGGTTATATCACTATTAAAATTTCACTCTCTTTGATTTCACTCTCTTTGATTTCACTCTCTTTGATTCGTATTACTTACGGTGTTAGAATCCTCACATTGGTAGAATATTTCATCTCTACCCCTTTAGGAATGCTGTAAAATTGTCGGTTGTTTGTTTACATGTTGGTTTACTGGGGGAGGGAGAAGAGGGTTGTTTGTTGTGTTGTTGATTTATTTTTAGTTACATGTATCATCTAAAACAGTACAGCCCAAAGTCGACAATTCATAATTCAAGCGCATCACTTTTTCAACATTCACAGATTCAATTCTTTTGTTGTCACACGAGTGTAATACGAAATTGTGAATTGGAAAGAGGAAGGTTATTGTATAACAAGATTTTTTTTTTTTTAGGTATAACATGGTTTTTGTGCTTAAACAATAATGATTCCCAAAATTATGGTGGATTTTCATAGCTCATCAATAACTGCATTCATACGATCAGCTAGTCTACATTAAAACATGATGTGCACATATTCATTAGAAAACCCCTTATATAATTCAATTCGATTTTTATTTTTTACTTTTAAACAATTGAATAGAATATCATTAGACATAAAATCATTATAACTTTTGTTGTTTGAATACTTCTATTGTTAAAATTTGCTCTTCCACTAAATAATGTCCCACTTCTAGTTGATCCACAACCTTCAGCATTACTAGTAACCACATTTCCATTTGAATTAGATCCACTTTTCCCATCATTACTATTATTTAACTGATCTTCAAGTTCTTGTTTTTTACTTTCAAGTATTACTGAATCAGCAAATGGTGTTTGTATACCACAAAGTATAGCTCTTCCAATATTAAGAGTCCAAAGAGTATTATTCTCAAATATTTCTTCAATTTTAAAACATGGATTTGTTATAGTTGTCATATTCCCTCCTGATTCAGTAAATATACTAAATGATATTTCATCACTACTTGGTGTTTCAATATTACTAACTGTGGGGTATTCATTATAATCTTCAGTTTTAGTTTCTCCGTTTGAATATATATGACTTGATTCTATATCACCATTATTATTACTTGTTGTTGTGTTATAATATTGTTTTTTTAGGAGGTGTTTCCCACATCTATACCCACTTGAAATTTGATCAATCCAAGTATCTTCTTTAGTTAATGTTAAATTATATGAATCACAGAAATATACTAACTTATCAGCATCGGGATTATGTATATTGGGATCTAGTATTGTTGGAATTAATTTAGTTATATTATATGATATTGGCATAGTATTAGTAATTATAAACATGGTTAATTATGATTGAATAATTTTTTTTGAATTATTACAAATATAAAGAAGAATTGAATTGTTATTTATATTCTATGAATTAAATAAAGATAATTTTTATTATCATAAAGTTTTACATTTATTTTTTATAAATTAAACAGTAACTTTCATATTCTTTCAAAGAATAATAATTTCAAGTTATGAATAATTCTTAAAATGAAATAAAAATAAATATACTAAGTTTTCTTCAAATCGGTCAAATCATTTTCAATATCATAATAAATTAAGGTTTTCATTGTAAAAAAAAACCAGATTAAGACAAAAATACATCATTATCATTGTATAACTCCGATAAATCTTGGATCATTAATCAGAAATTTTTCTTTATTTATATGTCTATTAGGACTACACGTTTCATAAAGATACATCAAATCACTAGACAAATTGTCGTAATATCCAACTTTTTGATATCGCACCAAGAATGATATCAATAAAGTAGTTATTATTAAGTAAGTGTCATTAAACGGACATACTAAACCCAGTAGACTTAATTCAAACAAACAAACAAGCAAAGCTCATAACAACGGGGCTTTATAACTTTATTCCAATTTCAAGAATTTTTTCTTTTTTCTTCTTCCTTCAATTCGTTTTTAATTTTAATAATAACAATGTTACATTTTGTTGTTGTTGTTGTTGTTGTTGACTTTAAAAATGTAGTCTATTATTCAATAACAAAGGACAATACAAGCTAGTCATCGCCTTCTTAGTTTCTTGACAAGGTTTAATAATCAAACCTTTTTGCTTACTTATGATGATATTATCTTTAAAGAATTTGAGAAATGTATCATTTAAATGACGTCATTCTTGTATTGATTCGTCTCTATATATATTCATATATGATAAAATAAATCCATTTAAAAATAGTTAATCAATTATAAATTATAATTCTTATCAAGTGGAGGGGGTTAGAGGGTTTAAATCAATGATTCCATTGGTATGGTATGGAATATACGAGAATTGACTAACAAAAATAAAAACCATCATGCATTTGTTATTAATCATAAAGATAAGTTGAATTGGTTATGTTTCAAATTTGAATATTACCAAGAAGGACGGGAAGTAAAGAAGAAAGGTTAAAAAAAAAGGAATATGAATGATAATAAAATGAACTTTTTCCTTTTTTTTTTTGTTTCTAAATTTGCTTATTGAATATTTTAATCTTTTTGAAAATATAGTTCTTCCTGTTTTATGTGATGTATAACATCAAAAAGAAATATTCTATTATTGTTGGTTAACTTATTTATCATGTCATTATTGTTGTTTAAGTTTTCTTGACTAAAACCGTCATCGATTGTGGGGTCAAGGGATTAATAATGAATGTGATTGTGGATAATTAATATTCAATAATAGTAGAAAATAACATTGATTATAAATCCATAACCTTATTTGTGTTCCACTCTCCTCCCTCCCCGCTAGACTTACTTTATTTGTCAGGTTACGACAGAATTTATAAAATAGGTGAAATTTATTATCAATTTCTAGTTATTTTTACACGATTATTCAAATTAAAGAAATTCTTTCTTCAAATAGTGTTAATTGAAAGATAAATGTTCTACGTCGGAATAAAAGATTCCTTTATTTTTCAAAATTAAACGAATAATTCAAAACATTCTATTTCAATTGTATCACGAGGCTTATATTCAAAATGTGGTATTTTATAATCAATATATAATCTTCATCAATTTAAGAAAATGAAGTCATCTACAATACAGATAACGAAAATAAAGTGATTGCAATATTCGCTAAAAGTGACTAAACGATGAGTTGTAGTCTGTTTCTATTAGATATCCACAGTTTCATTAACTCTCTATTAAAATTGTTATACCAAAAAAAATGGACACATATATACATGTTATCAAGAAAAGTAAACTCGGAATTGTCGTGATTTGTAATTAATGTCTTGACATATCGTAGGGGTTCTGTTCAAGTTTAATTAGAATTATTTATGTGCTAAAGTATTCAATTTGTGTAAAAACAAACATCAATTGTCAAAATTTCAAGGCAAGTTCCTTGTAAATTTATCTCTCGACGTAAACTGGTCGATAATTTTTTAAAATTAGTCGACAATTTCCGCGAAAAAAAGCAAAGTTCAAAAAATAAGTAAATGGAAACACTACTAATGATCGAATTGTACAAGTTTAATAATATTAATACTGTTGGAAATACTTCAAACATTACCTGATAAATATACTTACATTTTATTATCACCATAATACATATCGGTATTAATAAATAACTGGTATTACTCTGGTACAATTGAAAACATACCATTAATTGCATTTTGTATGGCGAAAAGAGATTTACGTCAAATTTTGGGATGTTTTCGTGCGTGAACCGATTTAAAAACCACGGGAATAAATGGATTGAGATCCTGATGAACCCCTTGGGAAATACAAGATACCCTAAAATTTAGAAAAACAAAATGAGAATAGTATAGACATGAAGCTAATTGCTTGAATATTCCAATGAATACAGTTTAAATGATCTGGATAGCGTAATTATTGAGTTATTTAGGAAAACCATAATTCCCGATAAAATAAAGATTGTTTGATGTTGCCCAAGTAAGTTTTGACCACTAACTCCACCAATTTTTAACAAGGTTCATTCAGGATTGAGTGTGGTAGTATTAAACAGTGATATAAATAACATCATGTTGTTTAAGCGATAAGAATCAAGCTAGAACCGATCGATCTAGCAAAACACGTGCAACTTTATGAAATTACTTTAGTTTATAGAATAAGGAGAATAATTTCCTGTCGTCGCATTTTTGGAAATTCTCTAAAAATTACTGAGGTTTCTTTTTTTCCACGTTTTGGCAACTTTTGGGCAACCTTATAATGTTGCCATTTTTCAGTAACCTAATGAAGTTTTCAACAATCTTAAAGGAATACCGCGATTTCTCAATTTTGGTTATTTCTAAAAGTTTTTCGCAACTTTATTAATTCACCTTTTTTTCCAAAATTTCGCAACGACTTCAATTGACTGCTACTAGCAATGATATTATTTTTGTTATTTGAAAGCACTAGAAAAGTGGCAAAAACAACAATATCGATAAATAATATATTGGAATAATATGAAAACTCGGATAGGCTATCATTACATATGAAATAGTGATAAATATACAACAGCGGTAATTATTGAAACTATGCTGTATCGGTATAAAAATCCACTCTATACTTCATTCTCCAAAGCGGTGAACTGGAAGTAGATTTGATAGAAGATTGTAGTGTACAACTTAAATGAGCTCGATGGTATAAGATCAGCCTGCATTAAAAATATTTGCCGAATAAAATTGGCTATTAGTTATGCTGAAAATCTTTTCAAATACCTATTCTCGACGCACAAACTCTGCAAACTCTTGAATTTAGGTCCATGGTTCTCACGAAAAAATCTAAAGAGGAAAAAAAGAAGAATTCTGATATCAGAAAGAATGAAATATATAATACATAAATCGGGTTCTGTTCCATTACTACCACTATTAGTACTTACCAGGACAATCTGTTATGTTATTCTTTTATCATGTCATCAAGTTAAATGCATAAAACCCACAATGGATCATGTATCCAACCAGTACAACTGAAAATATACCATCAGTTGAATTTTGTATGGGGAAAAGAGATTCACGTCTTTTTTGGAGATTTTTTCGTGCGTGAACCATTTTGAGAATTACGGAAATAAACCATTTGAGATCATGATGAACCCCTTTGGAAATACTAGATGGTCTAAAAACTGTAAAAATAAAATGAAAATAGTATAGACATGATTATATCTACATTAATATTGCAATGAATACAATTTGAGCGGTCAGGATAGCGTAATTACTGACTTATTCGTCAAAATGATAATTTCCGATAAAAAAAAGATACTTTGAAATTCCAAGAGTAAGATTTACATCTAACTCCTCCAATATTTATCTAATTGATTCAGAATTAACTTATATAGTATAGTTTATCACAGCAAATCATATGCAGTTTTCAAAATTGCAAAAATCCCGCTAGAAGGGACAAATGTTGCAAATCGTGGAACATTTGTATGTCGCACTGTGACGGACATAGAAAACAGAGATGTAAATGCTACTTTTTTCTGGAACATTTCAAATAATCCTCAAATTTGGAACATTGAAATCTATGGATATATGGAACAGACATTTATGTCTATGGATGTATGGACGGAATATTCGAATATACGGATATATGGAGGGAAAAATTTGTACATACAGATGCGCACCAATTCAGGAATATACAAATCAATGGTTTAATGTATGGAACATTGTGATGCACAGATATAGGGCGCAATCACTGGAACATATAAATGTGTAACAAAAAGTGGCATTCAAAAATATGGTTTCAAGGAGGGAATATTTGAATATACATATATATGGTTTCACTTTTCCGAATGTAGATTTGGAAGCTACCGCCATCAAATTCATGAATATAATCTACTGTTATGTGTCTTTCCGTATTTAGAATTGTATCAAATTGATTTCCTTGATTGATTCCCATTATATTCAAATAGATTATAAAATACATGTCAAAAGGAAATGATCAAGAGTGTCTAAAGTGATTCATTTTTTCTGTATCATTACAAGAATATGAACTATTCTCGCAACATAACAAATTTACTAGCCCGATTCACTCAATAGAAGAGTTTACTCTAATCACAATTCAAAGTGGGATATGTTGGTATTTTTGATTAATTATTATATAAAATTCATATTCATAGTGGATATCATCATTATTCACTTCTATTTAATCTAACTTATCAAAACTATAACAGTTGTTACATTTTGTATGGTAAAATGAGGTTCAAGTCAATTCTCGTGTCTGAATCAAAATGAAAATTACGGAAATAATCCACTTGAGATCATAGTGAATCCATTTAGAAACACTATATACACCAATATTGTGAATGATCAATATTTAAGTATCTTAATATAATGTTGAACATATGATTACTATGATAATATAATTTTTAGCCGACTCGATAGCACATTTATTGATAAATTGACATGAATATTAATTCCGGATAAAAAATGTGTTTTGATTTCTCTAAAGTAATTTTTGGCTACAGTTGATGGTATATCATTAGGAAATGCATTGAAATTGGTTTAGAATGGCGTTAATTTTTCACATCTTTCAGGTGATGGTAGTTTCATGGATGTTCTCCTTTGAAAACACGTTGAATCCACAACAACATAAGAATTTTGCCAAATACTTTGATTTGACTAAATGGCTACTTTCAAACAATAGTAATGGCTTGTTTTTTTACCATGAATATTTTTGTTTTGAACAATACACATATATAAGTAGTTTATGTTAATAATTTTGGATGGTTAGTAACAAACCTTCATTTGGGTATACTTGTCTATATATAGTATATAAGTCCAAAGGTATGATGCTACTATTCCAATCAAACAAAATGGTGTGGTTCTCCACACGGGCCATAGATAAGGCGTATTCGTGTATTAATAATATGTAATTGAAGCCAAATATACTAAAATCTATATGGTTGTGTAGGTATTCAACATTTAAAAATATCCATGTTCATTTAAAATGAATTGTGTATGGCCAGAATATCAAATAATTATCTGGAGTTAGATGAACTAATGTCCAAGATAAATGAATTCCAAGTAATATAGTTCTGAAATGTTGATATATTGACTATTTGGGACTATATAACCTTGAATGTAACTCTGAAATAGTATGTAAGTATAAGAATAAATCAAAAATCTAACCGATGAAGTTAACTTAAATATTCAAAGATAGATAACACCAACTGTAATCACACTGACTAACCTACATGTTTATACTAGCGTCTTATGGATGAGATTTACCATTGACAATCAAATCATTCATGTCATTTTGTAAGATGAAAACATATGGATATTCTCGTGAATAAACCAGGGTACATCTTAGAGAAACCAACCAATCAAGATCCTAAACAACCTTTTTAGAATACTGTATCTATGAACCTTTTTGACCTAGAAGAGTTTTTACACAAGTTTTACATCATACCGTTTTTTATTTCCAAAAATTGAAGGTATTGTACTGCCAAGCAATTGTAACATAAATATACGTTCATCATTTTTAGTTTGCTATTCAATCAACAATATATACACAAATTTTGCTCCTTCAAATCTACTGTATACCATTTCAAGGACTTTAGCTAGCGAATTTGAAGTAACTTAACAATCACCATTTAAATGAAATGTTGCGCAGAGATGTTGTCCATTTATTTTTTTTTTAAGCCAGACATACGGCTAATTAATTCATTATTGGCCCCGCGTTAAAACACAAAGTGAGGTTCCTCGAGAACAGACCAAGCCGCAACAAAGCATCCTATCCATAAAGACAGAAAGATCCAATTTACATTCTATGAACTATAATAAAATATACATTGTGTAGTAAAGTTATACAAAACGAAATTTAAAACCCATAAACCATAAATAATCAAGTCTAATCAACAAGAGAAAACAGTCATAATTGTCTAATAGTTTTTGGTATGAGCAGGAGGAGGGCCATCTGGTCTGGAATATTGCTCATATGTTCCAGAATCCTGTTGTTGAGCATTGTATCCACCATATGAAGGTTGGGAAGTTTCTGGGTAAGGAGGTGGAACATAGCCCGGTGTCTGTTGAGGAGGCAAATCATTATTGCCATAATATCCCCCTTGGTATTGATTATTACCCTGGTTATAATATGTACCACTAGGTTGTTGTGGCGGTGGTTGTGGTTGTTCATATGCTGTATTATACACCACCTTACTTCTCTTTCTTCTTCTAAGGAAAAACATTATGATAATAAAAAGGAATGGGATAATTAACAACAACCATAATAACCAACGTCTTCTGTACCAATTGCTACGATTGTAATTGTTATAGGTAGTGTAATACCTCTTAACAAGTGATACTGAATCTTCAATGTTTGTGATAATCATAATTGGTTGAATATAAACAATAATAATAATAATACAAATAGGACTTGAAGAAGAAGAAGAACAAGAAGAATGTGGTTTGTTTATTAGGGGGATTTTTTTTTTCTTTTAATTGAAATTCTAGACAAGGGAAGAGAAACTCGAATTTGAATTGGAACTGCAATTTAGTACTAAATTGCTTTTTTTTTTTTTTTTAGTTTGAGATTTTTTTTTTTCTTGCTGAAATTCCACCTGTCTTTACTGCAATCAGTATGTGTGTGTTTCATCTCATAGCAATGCATAAATGGAAATTAGAGATGTCAATTTGATAGATAGAAATCATTAATAGCAACTATACAGCGGTGGGAAGAATGTGAAGGAGAGGGGGTGGCGTTGTGGTTAGCTTTGTCATGCATTTAATTTTACGAACTTGGCAATTTGGGACCAAGAACATGACCATGATCACGTGATATTGCTATCAAAACAAGTTTCAATTTTTCATCTGCAAAACAATGAATTTGCATCACATATTTCCATGGCTGCAACAACTATAATATGACCTCGGGATGTCTTTCTCATTTGTGTTAATTACTCTTTCTTTGGTGTTGATAGTATATGTTATTGTTCTTCACCTAAGACCTCATCGTCAAAGAGACTTTTGCGTAAAACAAAACAAGAATGTTACACGTCTATTCACCATTATGATGAGTAAAATACCATCGTAATTCCGTGAATCAGTTGACAAAAACAAAAACAAAAACAAAAAAGATCGTACCGTTTATTATCTTATTCTCTTGCTTCAACATAGAACACGTTCCATATAGTTGGATGTTCGATTTGGTTCTTCTTGAAAGTGTGTCTCTAGATATATATTTCTTGGTTGATTGAACACGCCAAAAATCGTGTCCTAGTGGATAATTTTGTATGCTAAATTTTTAAGGACAAGAGACAACATTTTTTTTTTGTTGGTTGGTTTGGTTGGTTGTATTTTTTTTAAGTTTTGTTATTAATTGGATCAACATTATATCATTGGCAACAGCATATCCTTTCCCTATCACCACATTAGTTGCGTTGTCTCATTCATAAACTAGCCTTTTAATTAGGTGGTCATCACTTATAGAGATTTTTCATACCAGCCATATACTCATACCCTAGTTGGGAGACGTTCTCCGCATACACGCAATAGAATTATACACTTGTCATGAACTCCGATCACCCATGGGAGGATTCCGAGTCAACACCAACACATTCACCACCAGAGCCAACATCACCAAAACAACATAAATTACAACCACCAGGTACAAAAACTGGTGCCTGTGAATTACGACCACTCAGATTAACTAAACAAAGAAATAGAGCTTCCATTATATCGATTTCGTCAACTAGTTCAGGTGGGCTAACTCCCACAGCATCTTCATTTACTTCTCCAAGTAGAAAGTCAAGTCTTGCCACAGAAGAATTCCATTGTCGACCAATACGATTAGGAAGAAATGCGAGTGCAACTGAAGAGAGGAGAAGCTCTGATGCATCTGTTTCCAAAACCCCTGAAAAACAACCAGAAGCAAAGAAATCCCTTGAAAGTGCGTTATCTACTCCACCAAATGAAACCGCCAGGCAACTGATTGATTCAGAACAATCAAATCTTTCCAATACTTCAAAAAGAAAATCCATCCTTATACGAAATCTCCCCATCACATCTACCACTACTTCTAGACGAAGCGAATCCAAGTTTGATGATATGATCTTTGCAATTTGTTTGGTTGATTTCCATCATCAACGAGGGCCGGAGATTCAATGGTGGAAATCAAACTATCATCCTGAATACCAACCAGATTTATTCAAGAATATACCGTTTCAGGCTCTTCCTGATGGTTCTCATTTATTTGAAGAAACATTTTCAAATTTTAATTTGGTGTATGATTTCGATCAGAAGAAATCGGTTGATGATTTCAAAGATGTAAATGATTTCAAAGGTGATCCACGACACTTGAAAACATTATTTGGGTGCTCGTGTGTAAGACAGGTTAAAACAAGTGACTTATCTGAAGAAGAAAGAGAAAGAAATAAAGATATCACAAGATCAATTGTGCAGAAAGCAATTGTCGTTATTGTTCGAAAACAACCGATATTTACTAAAATTAAAGATAAGTTATCCATAATTACCAAGAGTTACTTTCAACAGGAAACTTTTTCCAATTTTGAATTGTTGGAAAATTTATTTGATAATTTGAATGGCCAATTTAAATTGATTGACAATGAAATGCATACGGAATTAGAACAGGAAGAAGAAAATTATGTCAATTTGAATTTGAAATCAACTTTAACCAAGTTCAGACTGAGATTCATGATTATTTTCAAGAGTTTGCTATTGGAGAAAAAGGTTCTTATTTACTCAAATAACAACCTTGAAGCACTCACGCAGTTTCAAAACAACTTGATTTCATTGATGCCTAATCTTATAAACAATCTTGATGACTCGGGGTGCCCATTGATTGATTATGCTGAGACCAACGGTCCACTATCCAAGCCACAATCGTTAAACACTACTAGTCGTGCTTCGATGTTGAGATTCTTTGGGTTACCTTTACAGATATTCAATACCAAGAACTCATTTTGGAATCCTTATTTGCCATTACAACAACTTGATGAGTTGTCTGTGCAAGGATTTATGGTTGGTTGTTCCAACCTTTTATTTGTTAACCAAGCGAGTATGTTTGGTGTTGATTTGTTGATCAATTTGGATACAAATGAAGTGACATATCCTAAGGATGTATATACTCCAGAGGAACTTCATTTGAGTAGTATGGATAAGAAATTTATCAATCATTTAATTAATTCCGATGCCAACAATACGAAACATGATGATTATATGGGAAGCGATGATTTCATACGATACCAGTTTGAAGATTATTTGAACTCGTTGATATCAACCATGCGTTACAACCAGTATTCTGAAAGATTTGGTCAACCACCACCAGGATTTAACGAAGCGAGTCATGTCAATGATTTCAACCCAAAGTTTATTGAATCATGGAGAAAAACACAAAATTTCAAGATTTGGAATACAATAGCTGATGAGTTTATTTTTAATTTTATAGAGCCTAAACATGTTGCTGCTGATATTAAAAATGAACCTTATTCTATTAACAAGAACATTTCTAATTTCTTCAATAGTTTCAAGAGTAAGAATACAACTACAAATGTTGGCAATGGACCTGATACCATTAAAGTTCATAAATTCATTGAAGAAGAAGAGCCACCCACAAGAAATGTTGATGAAAATAGTAGTAATAATGACAATCATGATGGAAATGTGGATGAATTGGTTGCTGGGTTTGAGAAAGTTGGACCAACCGAAGATAAACTGGCTAGTAATGGTAATAAGAGAGTCTCTAGTTGGACAGCAGGATGGGTCTTTGGTGCAAAGAAATAGAATTCTTTACATAGATACAGTATTAACTGTAATACATCATCATCTCTTACAACAACCACTACCACTGTTATCATCTACATGAAAGATGCGAAATTATGTTTAAGCAAACAAAAAAAAAATCTATATCGAGAAAATTTTCAAACATTTACGATGAGCTTTTTTTTTTCATTCACCATCATCAACAATGAAACATCCATATCAAATCCTAACATCTGATAAAGAAGGGAAACATCTCTTTGCCGTAGTTAAAAATTATTTACAAGTTTTTAACATTTCAAATGGCGAAAAAATTGGTGAATGGAAAGATACAACAGAAACAAATTATCAAAATGTTCAAATTGAAAAACGTACAGGTAGACAAATTATAACACAACAAATTTTCAATCATATTAAATATTTAAAACTTAGTAAAGATGAAAAACATATAATTGCATCTACTGATTCTGATAAATCTATATTAATTTTCCGTATCAATTATGAATCAACAAATTGTTTAGAATTAATTAAACGACAACCAATTCCTAAAAGACCATATTCATTAGATGAAGATAATGAAGGAAATGTTGTTGTTGGAGATAAATTTGGTGATGTTTATGTTGCTTTCTATTGATTCAAATAAAACCAATTGAAGAAAAAGAATTAGTTCCAATATTAGGTCATGTTTCAATGTTAACTGATGTTTTAATTGGTAAATATAATAATAAAGAATTTATTATTTCAACTGATCGTGATGAACATATTAGAATTTCAAATTATCCTAAAAGTTATGTTATTAAAGATTTTTTATTTGGACACGATGAATTTATTTCACAATTATATATTCCTGAATATAATTCAGAGATTTTAATATCTGGAGGTGGTGATGATTATTTAAATGTTTGGAAATGGTATAATGGTGAATTAATTACAAATATTCAATTAAGAAATTTAATTCAAGATTATTTAATTAAAGATCTGCATTTACCTCCAACTAGATTTAGACATGATGATTCATCTAAAGAAATTTCAATTTCAAGAATAACTACTTTAAAAAATAATAATGATCATTTATTATTAATATTAGTTGAAAATACTCCTTGTATTTTAGTATTTGATATTTTGGATGATTTTACTAAATTTGAATATAGACAAACTATTTTAACTAATGGTTCAATTGTTGATTTTACCCTTGCTAATGAAACTATTATAACTTCTATTGAATCTGAAAATGAATCACTTGAATTTTTTAATTTGAAAAATGGTAAATTTGAACAAATTGATTCCTTGAAAATTTCAGATTCTATTCCTTTTGAAATCAAAGATGAATCTGAATATCAACATTTATATAAATATTATCAATTGCGTAAAAGAAGTGATTGTCCAGAAGCTCCATCAAAATAAATAAATCAAAAACTTGTTATTCTTTTTTTTTCGAGTTCTTATATATATATATATATATATACCTGTATAAGTAAATAAAAATAATTTTGAGATTATTGTAAACTATTGGGTTTCTACGTTACTTTCAACATCAGTAACATCTTCATCAATGAATCCACCTTGTTTACATAATGAATAAAACAATGACTTTTTATTTTTCAATAAATTTGAAGGAGTATCAAATTCAGCAATTTCTCCCTTTTCCAATACCAATATTCTATCAGAATCCAAAATTGTGTTTAATCTATGAGCAATGGTAATAATTGTTTTATCTTTAAATTCAGATCGAATAGTTTGTTGTAATATCTTATCAGTTTCAACATCAACAGCAGCGGTTGCTTCATCTAATACTAAAATCTTGGAATAATTCAATTTTAACAATACTCTTCCCAAACACATCAATTGTCTTTGACCAATTGATAAATTCGATCCACCTTCACTAACAGTGGCCAATAATGGATTTGATACATCTTCTTTATCTTTACTTTCTTCACTCATTTTAATAACATGTTCTTTCAAGTGTGCCAATTCTAATGCTCTCCAAATTTGATCATCAGTAAATTCATCAATAGGATCCAAATTAGATCTAATTGTTCCTTGGAAAACTTGTGAATCTTGTGGGATAATGGATAATCTATGTCTAAGATCATATAATCCAATTTCATTAGTACCAACACCATCAATAGAAATATTACCATCAAATGCCTCAATAATTCTAAACAAAGCTAATGTTATTGATGATTTACCAGCACCAGTTCTACCAACAATACCAATTTTTTCTTGTGGCTTAATATCCAAGTTTATGTTTCTCAATACCAAATCCAATTCTGGTCTATATTTGGTGGAGTAATCATTAAATTTGATTTCTCCGTTACTAGGCCAATCTTGTGGTGGCCTGTGATCTGGAATAATATCTGGTGCTTCAGAAGTTAAAGTGGAATATTCAAGACATCTTTCAACACTAACAATATTAGTTTCAACTTCGACACTCATACGGATAATCCAATTTAAGGATTGGGTGATTTGTAATGCATAAGATACAGATAAACCAACAATACCAGCACTCAAATGTCCAGATTTCAATGTCAAGATAGATAAACCAGCAGCACCTAAAATAATAATAGATCCCAAGAATTCCAATCTAACAGCTAACCATCTATTAGAATTAATGGTTGGATTATAAGCACGCATATTTTTATCAACTCTTGCTTGGTTCAAATGTTTGAAACGTTCTTCTTTACCATAGGCTCTAATGGTAGCAACACCAATTAAAGATTCTTGGAAATTAGCAAAAATTGGTGATCTGGAGACTGAATCCAATCTTTTCAATTCTCTTGAAGTTCTCAAATAGTATTGTTGATAGTAAAAGTAAAGGAAAGCCAATGGGAAAATTAAGAAAACAAATTGCCAAGTTGAAAAACTAATAACAACAATGGTAAGGAAAACTTTAATGGAATTACTGAAAAACATATTGAAAACACGTCCAATAATTTCATCAACTTTATAGATATCATTAGAAAATCTGTTTAAAATTCTACCAATTGGAGTGGTTTCAAAGAAAGTCATTGGGGCTCTCAATACACTATCTGCCATATCTTGATGAATCTTTTTGGATCCATGAATAGAACAGAAAATCCACAAGTAAACATTTTGAATCAATGAGGACAGGGAATAACCAATACCCAATAAGAAATAAATACCAAGATATTTCCCAACATTTGGATTGTATCCATATTTACTATTGATATCTGACCAGTGTTGTAACCAGAATGTAGAAGCAACATTAATCAAATATGATCCAATAGCGAAACCCAAAAATATAACAACATTGATTGGTCCACAAGCTTTAGCATATTCAAGATAAATTTCCCATTTGACCTTACCTTGTTCAAGATGTTCTTTTCTAGCCTTGGCATCAGCGTCTTCTTCTTCTTCCTGTTCATTCTCACCAGCACGTTCTTCTTCGTCAAGGGACACTTCAGATGCTCTACGAAGACTGACAACTTCTTCTAAATCACATTCAGAATCCAAATCTTCCAAATTAACGACATCTTTAACTTCACTTTCATTGTCATTATCACCATCCTTTAGTTCAATTTGTTTAGAAGGAGTTGGGGAATTTTCTCTTTTTTTACCAAAAGATTCAATCAATTGACGAATCTTACTATTATCTTGTTTCATGATGTCATCATAGGTTCCTTGTTCTACTAATCTTCCATCACTAACCAAATTCAAACTATCAGCAATACTTAAAACTTTGATATTGTTGGTGGCCAAGATTCTACACTTGGATTTAAGTAAACCATTTGGACCAAGAACGTGATCAGTCAAGTGGGTAGAAACATGTTCATCAACAGCTGATAATGGATCATCTAAAAGATAAACATCAGCTCTTGCATAAACAGCTCTTGCTAATGACAAACGAGCCTTTTGACCACCAGAAAGTGAAATCCCCTTTTCACCAACTTCGGTTTTATCACCTTTTGGTAAAATACTCAAATCAACAGTCAAAGCACAAGCTTTCAAAACAATATCATAGAAATGGGCATCATATTTGTGACCAAATAAGATATTATCCTTAACAGTACCATTAATAATCCATGGAACTTGAGAAACATAAGCAACTTTACCATGTAATGTAACCTCACCATCAAGTTTATACAAATCACCCAACATTGCTTGAATGATGGATGACTTACCTGAACCAACTTTACCAATAATACATTCCAAGTGACCTTTCTTAGCAGACAAGTTTATATTAGAAAGAGCAACTTTGTAGTTTTGTTCACCTTTGACTTTAGACCATAAAAATGTACCATTTTTAATAGAAGCAGCCTCGTCACCAATTTTTTGTGGCGTTGGTGCTTTAATAACAGCGTCGGATTGTAATTCAGATCCAGTTAAAAATTTAGTCAAT